>NC_087188.1:9138734-9148734 GCF_035594125.1 Scylla paramamosain
GAGAGAGAGAGAGAGAGAGAGAGAGAGAGAGAGAGAGAGAGAGAGAGAGAGAGAGAGTTTTAATCAATAGGAAATCTTGCATACGAGGCACTGACAGGCATTTGCACTCCCTCCTCCCAGAAAAGGCTCGGTGCATGAACACAGTCGCCCTCCCCAAAAGCTGCAAACAGAAAATGGAACGCGGTGACTTTTACGGCCATTTCCTGCTGTAGAAAACGAGACAATATCCCCGTAAAATATATCCCATAAGCCTCTTAAGTACAACTAGTTAAAGAGCGCACCCTACCAACTGCAGAGAAATAAATATATATACACACACTTTCCTCTTTAAAAGTGTGAGTTTGGACATTAGACAATAAGTGAAAGTTTTTTAAGGAATTTATTAGGAATGTCAATGTAACAGTGTGTGGAAAATTCATATGTTTGTTTTGAAATGAATAAATGGAAATGAGGAAAACAAAAGACGTATAGAAAAGAGTAATACTTGAAAAAAACAGCGTAATAATTGTAAAAAAAAATAAAATGACATGGTTAAATCTTAATATGAAGGTACTGACGTGCAATACGAGAATATATATGAAAAAAATGTTATGCTTTAAAGTGTCTCATACCCTGAAACAGACTAATAATGTAGGGCTTGATTCTTAAAGGCAAGATATGAATGTGATATAAACAGGGAAGAATATAAAAACTGCAACATCTCTCGGTTTGTTTTCCATGCCTGTTATAAAACTCTCAAGCTTGCTTAGTTTTTCCCCTGAGTTCTTGTAAGGGGAAAATCTAATACACATGTTTTTCCCTCCTGGTCTCCCACTTACCTTCCAACCTTGATATTTTTTCCTCTTTCCCCTCTTCTCTTCTTCTCTACCCCCCTCCTCCTCTCCTCCACTCCACTCTGTTGCAATAAGTGGATATTTTCTCTCCCCTCATGCTAGTGTCTCTTCCCTTCTCTGTACATAACGCCACATTCCCTTCCTCCTCTTCCTTCTCTCCCTCTTTCTCCTCCCGTATAGTGTAGTGAAGCAGGTAAGGAAATCTCGTTATGACCCAATAGGCTCTCTGTTATCTGATATTCCGGTCTTCCTCCTTCGTAATCAGGAAATTTTCTCCCTTCTCTCTCCTTATCTCCCTCACCCTTTCCTTTTCTTTTTTGTCTCCCTCTGAATACTTAACCGTTCCTTGAAGTATTTATTTTACCTCTATTTCTCCTCAGTAATGTGTATCTATGCTCCCTTTTTTCTCTTCCTCTCTCCCTTATCTCCCTTTCTCCTTCCCTGCCTCTTTCCTTCATCCCTTCATGTTATCGTTGGTGGCTTTTTTCTTTTCTTCCTTTCTACCTTCCTTCTTTCTTTCTCTCCTCTTCTTCTCTTTCTTATCTTTCCTCTGTTTCTACATTCTATACTTGTTGCTTTCTTCCTTTTCCTTTTTCCTTCTTTCTCTCCCTCTATTCTTCCCTTCCTCCTACCTTTCCTCTATTCCTCCATACTATCCTTGTTTTCCTCCTTTTCCCCTCTCTTCTCTCACATGAAAGTTCCCTCCTTCCCTCCATTCCTCTAAAGTAGTCTCTCTCCTCTCCTCCCTTCCTTCCTTCCTTCTCTCCATTCATAGGCACTAAAATCTTTGCCTCCTCCTCTCCTTTCTTCTTTCTCTTCTTTATTCCCTGCATGGAGTTTTTATTTATTTTTCTCTTCTTCCCCTTTCGGACTCAAACGGAAACCACCCCCCTCTCTCTCTCTCTCTCTCTCTCCCTTTGCTTCTCTTCACCATCTTCCCAATCCAATACCCAAACTTCTTTCCTCCCTCACTTCTCCCTTCTCCCTACCCATTCCTAAATCGGTAACCATTTCTTCCTAAGTCCAATACCTCCCTTGGATTCTTCCCTCCCTCTCCCCCCCCTCTCTCTCTCTCTCTCTCTCTCTCTCTCTCTCTCTCTCTCTCTCTCTCTCTCTCTCTCTCTGTCTCTCCACTATCCATGAACTTTTCTCCCTTCTCTCTTTTTTTCCTCCATTTATCTTCTCCCTTTTCTCTCCCTTATTGTGACGTCTCAACATTTCCCTATCTCTTAACACTCTCCCTTTTCTTCTCTTCTCTTTAATATCTATACTACTCTCCCTGTTGCTTTCTCCCTCTCTTCATCCTATCTTTCTCTATTCCTACTTTCTAAAACAGCACATCACCACTCCCCTCTTCTCTCTCCCTCTTCTTTTTTTTCTTTTCATTGCAATACCAATACTGCTCGCTAACTATTTTCCTTTATTTCTTCTTCCTTTCTTTCTTTACTTCCCCCTTTTCATTTATCACCTGAGAGCTCCTCCTGTCTTTCTCTTTCTTCTCTCTCTCTCTCTCTCTCTCTCTCTCTCTCTCTCTCTCTCTCTCTCTCTCTCTCTCTCTCTCTCTCTCTCTCTCTCTCTCTCTCTCCCTTCTTCCCTCCACAGGTAATCTCTCCCATCTCCCCTCTCCTCTCTGCTTCACTAGTCATTCTACACTATTTCTTACTCTTTTTCTTTCTCTCTTTCTTTTCATTATCTTTTCCAGGGTAACAACTTAACACATTCTTTCTTTTCTCTTCTCTATCTGTTCATTCTTCTATTCCTCTCTTCTATCATTCTTACTCTTTCTTCTCTTCTCCCCTTTACTCTCCTCTATTTTTTTCTCTGCTATTCCTTTCCTCCACCATCATAACACTCTCCTCTCTTTCTTGTCTCTTTCTCTCCACTCCTTTTCCTTTTCTCCACCAACCTGACGCTCCTCTGCTCTTCTCTTCTTTCCACCTCTCCACTTGCCTCTCTCTCTCCCTATCCCTCTTCTCCAACGCCCTGACAGTTTCCTTTCTTCCTCTCATCTTCCCTATCTCTTTCCTTTGTCTCCTCTCCTCTGTAATATCTCCACCTCTCCACCTTCCTCTCTTTTCTCTCTCTCTCTCTCTCTCTCTCTCTCTCTCTCTCTCTCTCTCTCTCTCTCTCTCTCTCTCTCCCAGCACAGGTAATCCCCAGGCCAGGTGTGCCGCGTTAAAAGGCACACCAAAGTCCCTCGTGTTTATTCCCCTTACCATCGTAGGTCGGGATTCACAAACAGTTGATGTCTGTCTGTTGGGCAGGATTGTATAATTGCGTGTGTGTGTGTGTGTGTGTGTGTGTGTGTGTGTGTGTGTGTGTGTGTGTGTGTGTGTGTGTGTGTGTGTGTGTGTGTGTGTGTGTGTGTGTGTATGGCTGGCTCTCTCTCTCTCTCTCTCTCTCTCTCTCTCTCTCTCTCTCTCTCTCTCTCTCTCTCTCTCTCTGCGTGTGTGTACCTTTTTTCCCTTTTTCTCCTGTGATTTATTCCTTTTTCTTTCCATTTTTTCCGTTTTTCTTCCATTTTTTCACGGCTGAGCTTCACCTGTGAGTTTTTTCTCAGTCTTTTTTTTATTTTCTTTACTTCCTCACGTTGTGTAAACAGTCTCTCTCTCTCTCTCTCTCTCTCTCTCTCTCTCTCTCTCTCTCTCTCTCTCTCTCTCTCTCTCTCTCTCTCTCTCTCATTGAGCATTCCAGGGATATCAAAGGACATATTAAAGGGCATTAGCTTGACGGTCATAAGGCTTGTCCGTGCATGAAACTACGTAACCACTATTCTCTCTCTCTCTCTCTCTCTCTCTCTCTCTCTCTCTCTCTCTCTCTCTCTCTCTCTCTCTCTCTCTCACCATTTCCTCCACGATTAGTAAAAAAAAACTAGTATTTCTTTAAGTTTAACACAAATATAGCCAATAATAATAGCAACAATGATACAAAGTTATCATATTTCCTTTTTCTTTATACTCTTTCATCACAAAATGGATTTAAAATTACGCAAAGCTTCTTTTTTCTTTCAATTTAAAATTAGAAAGATATCGTGGGCTGAATGCTCTCTCTCTCTCTCTCTCTCTCTCTCTCTCTCTCTCTCTCTCTCTCTCTCTCTCTCTCTCTCTCTCTCTCTCTATCTGGTAATGCAAAGCGCTGAGTATGATTAGATTTATGTCGCCTCGTTCACAGAAGGAATGTATTGCTGATAATGTTCATAATTACTTAAGCTCTTTACTGATTCACTGTAAAGGAATTTTAACAAGTCCTCTCTCTCTCTCTCTCTCTCTCTCTCTCTCTCTCTCTCTCTCTCTCTCTCTCTCTCTCTCTCTCTCTCTCTCTCTCTCGTGTGTGTTTGTGTGTGTGTGTGTGTTTGTGTGTGTACATCCATAACCTCCCACATGCAGGTTTACTTAACGAAATTAAAACCAAACACTTTTAAAAGCAAGTCAATAAACCAATAAAAACGTCAGAAATAAATAAATGAAATATAAAAAAAGGACACGCACGCACATGCACACACACAGAGGCTGATACCAATTCACACACACACACACAAAAAAAAAAAAAAAAAAAGATAGAAATAAAAAATCATAAAAAAAAAAGTTCCGGTGAAGTTTTGAGTCCTTGCATCTGCGTCTCCTCATTTCCAATTCTTGCTTTCCGATGCTAAACTTCCCTCCAAAGGTGAAGTGACAAGTCCAAGCAACCTTTAAGATCTAATTCCTCTTTTACATCCGAGGAATATATCTTAAGACCAAAACCCACATATCGTGTTTAGCTTGGGTACTTTTTTTTCTCTCTCTCTCTCTCTCTCTCTCTCTCTCTCTCTCTCTCTCTCTCTCTCTCTCTCTCTCTCTCTTACAACTAAATATATGATCATTTCCACGCAGTAAATTTAATATATTGCAATTAAAGAAAATATAACGTGGAAACAGTAAAAAATATAATTCTCTCTCTCTCTCTCTCTCTCTCTCTCTCTCTCTCTCTCTCTCTCTCTCTCTCTCTCTCTCTCTCTCTCTCTCTCTCTCTCTCTCTCTCTCTCTCTCCATAATATTCGCAGACTTAAATGTAGCACAGTTTATATTTAATTGTCTGACATGAAATATCTTATTCCACGTAACAAATATATAAAACATACAAATATACGAATACTGAATGAGAGGAGGAGACAGTGAAAGGAGAGAGAGGGAGGGAGGAAGAGAAGGGGAGAGGGGTGCCAACTAACGTCTCTGTGGCGGAGGATTACATGCCTTGTTACGAAACTATGCTACGTTATATTTTCCTTCCTTCGTAATTTTAAAGTATCTCGTCCCCATGGCAGCCTTAGTGGTCAAGTATGCAATATTGAACACGACATATTGTTCTGAACACGATCAATCATGGGGTAATATTTTAGCTACATATTTTCTTATCTCTCACCAACACTACCACACGGACTTCCCCTCCCTCTCTCCCTCACTCTCTCCAGTCTCCACCACCTCTCTCTCTCACTCCGTTTTCTACTTTATTGTAGTTTAGTATTAACGCTACTTAGATCAATATAATCCTAGTCATACATTACTATTTTGTTGGGTATTTTTTCTCGTGTATTTTATCTCTCATTGTCTCCCTTCTTACTTTCCTCTCTACCCCTAAGCCTGCCTCAAAGTACATATTTCCACACGTTTCTATTCCACATATACTCTGACACCTTAAAATCATTCCAGATTCCTAATATTCCTTCAAAAATACCGACAAGCATACATAAACATCCCAAAAATAACCGTAAACACATTTTTTTTTTCCACAAAACAGTTATATTATGGAGAACTTACCAATAATATCGCCAAAAAAAAAAAGAGAAAAAAATTAAAACACCATAAAAAAACAGATTTTCTACTACAAAGCATCCGATTGCACAATAATTAACACCTTACTGGTAGCAATTAATGAGGTGATTAGTGGGTAACTCACCTGTTGCAATTGTTAACCACTCAGTAATTACTCTTCTGTGAAATGTTACCTTTTTTTTTTACTCTCTCTCTCTCTCTCTCTCTCTCTCTCTCTCTCTCTCTCTCTCTCTCTCTCTCTCTCTCGGCATAAGACATCAATCTTTACACAGCACTTAAGGAAGACGAGGGAAGGATTCAGGCGTGCAATCAACATCAGCTCTGGCGCTTCCCTCGTCCCCTCGTCCTTCACAGTAGCTTCTTTACCACTGCGCCGCGTTCCCATCTCATTACCAATCCGTCAGTTGCCTTAATGTGCCCTACTTCTCTCAACCTGCGAGTCTTTGCCTTTACTTCCCAGCACCTCTTTAGATTAGATAGTATACCACATTCTTAAACGCTGTGTCGACTTATCTAGATTAGTTTTAACTCTTCTTATTCGTTCAGGATTCCTTCCTTGACTCTAAGAGGTCTGTAAATATTGTTTGCGTGGCGACAGAGGAGAGAAAAGAGAGATCAGGTTAATTTTGTCCCTTTTCAGACTTCATGGATATCTGATAGTTTACTACAACGGTAAGTCTGAAAAAAAAAAAATGCTGAAGGTTAAAAGACGAATATGTGCAGGAATGAAAGTGTTAATAGGTTTTGCCGGAAGTTATTAGGGTTTTCAAGGACGTTTCCGTGACTGTATTGACAGTTTAATAAGTGCTTTGCTACGTGAATGCGAAAAGTGGTCATGAAAACTCAACTAATATCGGGTTTTCCAGGATGTTTTCATGAGTGTGAGTTTAACAAATACTGCACCGTAAATGGGGGGGGGGGAAAGCCATGAAAACTTAATTAATCATCTCTGGGAACTTGAAAATGTCCTAGTGAAAGAACAAAGCGTTTCAAAATATGTCATTGTAGGTTTTCAGTCACGTAAGCAAAAATGGCTATTATTACTTGTTCTTCCTTTGTGTTCATTCGTGTATCACAAGAACTGCTCCCCTCCACACACGAACACGAACATGAAGGGATTAGTAATAGTTGGAATTAGAGTTATGAACGTGTGATGAATTTCTGTGTGTGTGTGTGTGTGTGTGTGTGTGTGTGTGTGTGTGTGTGTGTGTGTGTGGCAATTACTCCCCTTCCACTTACTTCCTCGCCCACTGGCCTCGTTTATTGCCGTCTCTTTCTGTCCGTGTCTGCAATTTGATGAAATACTTGGGGCAATAAAAAGAAATGGATGTATTGCGTCTGACTCTCATGCAAAAAGGACAAAAAAGTAACAAAAATAGTCATTAGTGTAATTCTTATCATTCTTTACATTTTCCTCTTCATTATTCACTTGTTCTCCTAATTTTTACGTTTTTTGAATATGCTGTTTCCATTATTTTATTTTCTTATATTTTCCTTTTTAAGTAATTTCCAACGTTACATTTAGGTTATTTGACCTTCGAAGTGCATATTTACCTTCCTTATGAGCATCTTTTCCCGCATACATTTTTCCTCTGTCATTTATAATTTCCATCATAAATAAGTAAAAAAACGAGTAATTAAATTTACACATATTCCTTACACCAAAAGAATTTCCAAAATAAATACATTTCAGTCTAAATGTACGTGTATTCTTTTCAGTATTTCCTTCCCTTTTTGATATATTTTTATGCAAGTCGCGTTTCGGTTACATTTCCAGCGTAAACTTATTAAACTCCACAAATTATATGAAAAGCGAGCTTGTCTCAATATTTTTAAAGCCCAGAATATTCACAACAATTTTATCCTCTTTTTCAGGGTTGGCGGCTTCAGACACACTACCTCGCCTCTTCCCTTCAAGCGTGTCTTTCGTTCCTTCCTCCTCCTCTTCCTCTTCCTCCTCCTCCTCGCGCCGCTCCCACAGATCTCATCATCGTAGCCATTTCAATAAGTACCGTCATTCCTCGCCGTTCAATAGTTATGCCTCCTATCAACATTCCAAATATTACCAATCCACTCCCGCCAAGACGTATCCTTCCCACCCTGCCTCCTATCCTTCCTCCAAGTCCCTCCCTTCGAATCCTTATCAAGCGTCTAAACAGTTTATACCTCCAAACAACCACTTGTCCCCCTCTTCATCCGCCTCCCACCACACGCCGCAACCTCTCCCGCTGATGGTGAAGACTGCAAGATTCGTGGTCGTCTCTGAGGGGATGTACGACCACGACCACCACATCCACGCCCACGAGAAGATGAAAGAGGAGAAGGAGATCTTGCAAGGGCCACGCTTCGCTGGTGGAAACACTACCTCGACGCGTGTCTTCCTTGGCAACACTGTGACTCTGGACTGCACTGTGCACGACCTGACGAATGAGTCGGTAAGTTTGTCTTGTGTGTGTGTGTGTGTGTGTGTGTGTGTGTGTGTGTGTGTGTGTGTGTGTGTGTGTGTGTCTGATTTATATGTCTCTCTTGTGTCTGGCTTTCTGTTTTTCCTTCCCGTTTTTTTGTTTTGTGTGTTTGTCTCTTGTTTTTACTTGTCTTTGTTAGCGTCTCTCTCTCTCTCTCTCTCTCTCTCTCTCTCTCTCTCTCTCTCTCTCTCTCTCTCTCTCTCTCTCTCTGCTAATGGCCAGGGAAGTCAGGGCTTAGTCAGGGGGATAATACGATTAGTCAGGTCACTTTTCCATTTACTCTCGATGCAAACTTAACACACCAAAGCTTCGGGTGTCGATTTCCAGACAAAAGGAATCGGATTAGGACGAATAAATATTAAATAAATCATAAATCCGTGAGCGAGAACCGAGTGAAGTTTTCTTTTTTGTGCAGGAGACTGGTCAAGAGCAGGAAACTATATAAAAAAGGTTTCTCTATTTAATGTTGCTTACAATTATGCACTGATGTATTGTTTAATGGGAGTGAAAAAGGCGAAAGAAGAATGGAAAGCAGGAAAAGTATACGACGTGGATACAGACATACATACATACATACTGGTCGCTGATAACTTACTGAAAAATACAGAATACAAGGTTTTATGTGTAAGTGAGTGCATCCACTTCTCTTAGTGTACATACAAATAATGATAGTTTTTATAGACTTCACTGAATTTCACGATGGCCAAGAAAACAAAAGATGAAAAACAATACACAATAAGATATAAGCATGTATGGTTCTAGTATATGGAATGTATGTATATTTATGTATGGTATATATATGGTATGTATAAAATCTTACGTTAATTAGGGCGACAAAACGAAATAAACAAATAATAGTATAATATAATATGAGATTATAAGCATGTATGTGTTGGGTATGTGGCATGTATGGCTTTGTATAGTTAGGAGCAAGAAAAGTTATGATAAAACAAGAGAGAGAAAAAAATAATGAAAAAGGGAATAATACGAAATAATAAACATGTATGGTTGTAATATATGGTTATGTATAGTCATATGTATGGTTATGTATAGTGTGGGTGGCATGTATGTAAAGTTAAGGGCAGGAAATGTTATGTGAAAGCAGTCTGGTCTGCATGACACGCTAAAATGCGATATGGAAGCGGAGGTCGCGAGAGAATTAAGTTAGGACTCGCTGGAAAGAATAAACAAGGAAAAAGGAGAGACATGATAGAATTTACGGGATGACACAGAGGAGGTCAGTGACGCGAGGAAAAAGAATAAAGATGAGTGAATAAATGAAAGAATATATGAATCGTTGACTAAATGAATAGATTATGACAAAGGAGTGAAATTACTAAAAAAGAATTGAAGGTGACGTACCGGAAGTGTAGCAAGAAAAAAAAAATAAAAGAGAGAAGTGAATACATGAATAAATGTATGAATGCATGACTAAATAAATAAATGAAATATAAAGACAAGTGGAATAAAAGATAAAAAAGAAATCTATATAGAGGTGATCAGGAATGCAAGAAAATATCAATAAAAATAAGCAAAAAATGAGAATGAATAAAATGAAGATAAAAAAACAAACAGTAAAACGTAAGACAAAAATATCGAAAGACGCACAACAATAATAATAATAATATAAAAAAAACAAAAAAACAAAAGAAGATAGACGTAAGAGACAAGCAAAAAAAGTGACATAACTCTCATCTTAAGGAGTCATAATAATTGCAGGAGAGAATAAGTGTAGCCCTTCCTGTGAACTTATATCGAAAATCTTCAAACTTTTCGCTCCAGGAATTGAAATGAAAAGCACAAGAAGGTAGTCCAAAAGTTTTCCTGCGAGAATCACATCCATTCTTTGTTATCCTGCTCCCTCTCCCTCCCTCTCTCTCTCTCTCTCTCT
>NC_087188.1:9153734-9188734 GCF_035594125.1 Scylla paramamosain
GAGAGAGAGAGAGAGAGAGAGAGAGAGAGAGAGAGAGAGAGAGAGAGAGAGAGAGAGAGAGAGAGATAATGAGAATGATGGATGCTGATGGAAGAGATTTATAAATACTCAAACTTTTTCAGACACCAAAATAAGAAAAAAAAAAAAAACACGAAAAAATAAAGAGGAGAAAAAAAAAACTCAGACCCAACGCAAATAAATCATACAGGAAAATATAAAAAAAAGGGAGAACAGAAACTTCCCACCGAAATTATTTACAAAACTTATAAAAAAAGGCAGCGTGATCCAATTAGCAAGATTAATTACACCTTTGCTACTTGATGCAGTCTGGCTAATTATTCAGTGAGTCATTAACCTCCAGGTAAATTGCGGGGATTAGAAACTCCACCTGGCTGTCATGGGCTTGTTTGTGGTGAGAGGGAGGTAGAGGAGGAGGTGGAGGTGATGGTGGATGAACAGCAGCAGACCTCTTGGCCCTTACGAGAGTGATTCTGATAAACTACATTGTCTAATCCAGGGTGAGAAAGATACGATAGTAAGAAGAGGAGGAGGAGGAGGAGGAGGAGGAGGAGGAGGAGGAGGCTGCGCAGGAACGTACGAACAGAAGGGAAGAGGAAGTTTGTTTGAAGGAGGAGGAGGAGGAGGAGGAGAAGAACGAAGAGGAAGAGAAGTAAGGAGGAGGAGGAGTAGGAAGAGAAGGAGATTAAGGTGGACGAGGAGAACGAAGAAGAGGAGAACGAAGAAGAGGAGGAGGAGGAGGAGGAAGAGGAGGAGGAGGAGGAGGAGGAGGAAGAGGAGGAGGAGGAAGCTGAAGAGGAGGAAGAGGAGGAGGAGGAGCTGCATATGAGCCCTGGAATGGATGAGGCTGCCTGTTGCCTGATACTCGCCTCATGTTGGAGTAAACTGGTAAACTCGTGTATTTAAATAGATTAGCTTAGGGTAAGACAGCGAGAAGACCTCCTCCCCACCTGCTTGTCGAGTGTTGGGGAATGGTGGGGAATGTTCCAGTGACTGCTCTAAAACTCCATTAATGTGTGATGATGCTACTTCCTAATGATGTGGCTTCAATTTTATTTGTGCTTTAGATGTGAAATATAAATTGAGCTAATGGCACGTAGACCTGTATAGGATTTACATATAATTGTATTTATCTATTCATTAATTAAGCTTTTATTACCACTTTAAATAATTATTCTGATTCTCGCATAATGACCACAGGAAAAAGATTACAACATATAAAAGGTAGAAATTATATGTTATTGTTCATAGGATTGAAAGTTTGTCTATTACATTACTTCGATAAAAATAGAAAAATAAATCTTTTATATCCATTTAGGGAATACAGCGAGCAAAACTATGAAGACAATGTGATATGATGTGCAGTAGTGTTCTGAACCTCGGGGCGTAACATGAAGCAACAGGCTGAGTCTCGCGGGTGTACAGCCAACCAGGAAATTAAGAGCATGACGAGGAGCAGACCAGTGATGAAGCTTATTCTGTCTGGCGGTGACACAACATTACCTCGAGCCTCTGCCGGGGTATTAATGGGCCGATCCTTCTTGTGGGTGAAATGTTGTGTTTGTGTCACGTTTTTTCTTGTTTACGGTGGTCGTATAACAAATAACTGCCACGAGTCTTCATGAGGTGATCCGTTTTGCACCTTGAGTGACGACTGAGGTGGAGGAAAAGGTTATGTCTGTGTCAAGCTTTTTCTTCTCTCTATTTTTTCCTTTTATATATATATATACGATAGTAATATAACATAAATTCAAGTCTTTTTCATTAGTCTTCCATGAGTCGATATATTAAGCACCGCGAGTGACATCTGCGCTGAAGAGAAATGTTATGTTTGTGTGTGTTACGTTTCTTTTCTTGTTTATGGTGGTGACACAAATCTACATCGAGTTTTCATGACCCGATACATTTTTGAGCGACAACTGAGGTTAAGAGAAATGCTGTTTGTATTAAATTTGTTCTTTTTCTTATTTATACGGTGGAAACATAACATCAAATGAAGTTTTCTACATTGAGTCTTTTATGAACCAATATATTTTTCCCCTTGATTGGTAAAAGGTAGAAAAATGTTATGAGTGTGGCTGTTTTTCTTCCTGTTTACGTTGATGATATAGCATTAGATGAAGCCTTTTTCACAGAGAGTTTCCATGAACCGTGATGTTTTGCACGGGGAGGAATGACTGAGGTGAGGAGAAAGGTTACGCTCATGAGTGATATACAACGCTTTCTTTTCTTTCCACTGGTGCCACAACATTAAATCACACCTACAAATATTCTACCTGCAGTCTTTTACGTGCCTTTGTTTTCTTTTGCATTAGTGACAAGAGTAAAGACATATTTTTATTTTCACTTTTCAGGGTGACATAACACGAACGCACTCCTAGCACGTACACTGTTTCGTGCATTGATTTATGTGTTTTTTTTCTTTGTTGACGTAACACTGAATCAGCCGTTATGTATCTATTCTTTCGCATGCTGATTTATCTTATTTTATTTATTTATTTATTTATTTATTTAGAGTGACCATTAAGGTAAAGAGAAATTCAATAAGTTACTTTTCATTGTCCAAGATGGCATAACAAAAACTGAAACCTTATGTGTCGACTTACATGTTCCCATTTATCTATTCTTTTTCTTTTAAGTAATAACTGAAGTAAAGAGAAATTATATGTTTGCTGCTATATCACTTTCCGTAGCGATATAACGTTAACTCAGATGCTCAACATCAAGGCTTTCAGATATTGATTTTCCCCTTTTATTATTTAAGTGACAACTAAGGTAAAGAGAAATGATAAATGTGTATGTGTTACTTTTAATTTACTGTAGTAACATATCATAAATTCAAACACTGCACCTCGAATCTTTCACGAAGCGATCCATTTAGCACTTCACACTTCCCCGTAAATTACAGCAGCGGTAAAGAGAAATGTTATGCTGTGTGTGTATTACAACGCGTGTTTTATCCAGCGGCAACATAACAGTAAATCAAACCTGCTGCTTCGTGTCCTCAGTGAATCGCTTGTTTTAACGCATCATACCTGCCGATGAGCGACAGGTAAAAAAAGAGAAGCATTTTATGTTCTGTTATTTTATCAGCTGTGGCAACATAACATTATCTGGAGTGACAAATCAGAAGAAAAAACAACAGCAGTTACCGCATACAAGGTTGTGATAAATTAGGCTAATTCCTACTAAGAAACGTGGGATAGGATAGAAGAAAGCCCCTTTCTAGTGAACGGACAATCTAGTAAAGAGGAAGAAAAACAGAAGAATATACCTTACCGCATACGAGGTTGTGATAAACTGCGCTAATTCAAACTGAGAAACGTGAAATAGTGAAGCTTGTCTCTAATAATCTGACAATTTGCGCACCTCGGCTGTCTTATCAAGGTGAGTAATAACAGAGGAAGAGAAAAAATATTACAGTACTAGAGCTCTCTTTTATATTTGTACAAGCCTACCAGTGTTTCTCATTGTATCGGTACCGGGAACAAAAAAATATATATTAATTCATCTCACGGAATTAATTAAAAGTTCTGGTAACCTGCTTCATGCCTCCACATAATCTTCCTTACTTTGCACAACACACTCGCAAGTTCTGAGCCTTCTTCTTTAATTAATTAGTGTTAGAATACCATGCAGATGAAAAAAGGGTTATCTCACAGAAAATGGATCCCCTGGTATAGAACGGGGTCATGAGAGAGAGAGAGAGAGAGAGAGAGAGAGAGAGAGAGAGAGAGAGAGAGAGAGAGAGAGAGAGAGAGAGAGAAATGCAGAACAACAATTCGAGAAGAGCAAGATAAATGATCAAGCAAGTAAGTGTAAAAACATATTTCTCTCTCTCTCTCTCTCTCTCTCTCTCTCTCTCTCTCTCTCTCTCTCTCTCTCTCTCTCTCTCTCTCTCTCTCTCTCTCTCTCTCTCTCTCTCTCTCTCTCTCTCTCTCTCTCTGGCTGTTACGGAACCTGCCAGTCTTAATTAAAATCACACACCTGCCCTTCACCTCTCACCTGGGCGGAACAAACGTGACGGGAGCAGCAAATTCACGGTAGTTTTGACTGACTTTGTTTGACTTCGGCCGTTACCTGTTCGTTTTCCGTCTACCTGTGTGTGTGTGTGTTAATGTGCGAGTGATATGCTGTATTTTTTTATTCCTTTCTTTTTAATACGTAACTTTATGATGATATTTCTTATTTTTTTATGTAAATATTTGGATGTTACTTTGGTTTTGCTTATTGTTTTGATTTTATTGTTTTTTTTTATTGATTTTTTATTAGTGTTTTTTTCTTTTATGATGTTTCTTTGTGGTGATATTTTTTTCCTATTACTCAGTTTTTAATGTTTTCCTTTGTTTTGTCTTTATTATTTTCTGATTTCCTGTATTCGGTCGATTTTTCTTTTCTTTCATTAATTTGTCCACGTTAATTTGTTTCCATTTGTCTGTTCTTCCTTTACAATGTTTCCTTGGCTTTTTTTTTATTTTTATCATAATTTCTACTTGCAATGTTTTTTCCTTTGTTCTCTTTTGCTGTTTTTCCATTTTCTATCTTCAGCCAGTTTTTTGTTTGTTTCGGTTCAGTTATTTCATGATTTTTTTTTAGTAATTCATTTTGGGTCCCCGCGTGCTGGCTTCATTAATTCACTTTTCACGAGTCATAGGGAGCATTAATTTTTACTTTTTAATTGTGATGTCAGGCAAGTTTATAATATCACTTTTTCTGGCAATACCTACACATTTTATGTACTATTTAAAATTGCCAGTTTTATTTATTTATTTATTTATTTTAGTGTTTCATTTAATAAGTCAATACTTTCAGATTATTTTAATTAACTTTACTATACTGCTCTATAAATCAAAATAAAACAGATAATGAAAGAAAAAAAATAATAGATAAAAGTAATAAATAATGATGGTGATACATAAAAAAAAAATATAGCATTTTTATCCCTACTTCTGCTAGTGATAAAAATAACACAAAAAAAAAAAATGAAAACAACGATGCAAACACAGGAAAACACAAAAATAATTGCTCCGTGCCTAATTCCATCTCATTAACGGTAAAATCAGCACAAAAATACTGCGAACTATGAAAGAGGGAACATTAATAAGGTTACCAATGTATTTCACAGGCAATTATCTCCAACCACAGGACGAGGCAACTACCGCAGATGATTGGGCGTTGAGGGGCGTGGCGGCGAACAGTGTTAAAACAATAGCGCGTTAGGAGTGTTAGAAATTGTGATTAATGAGAGAGAGAGAGAGAGAGAGAGAGAGAGAGAGAGAGAGAGAGAGAGAGAGAGAGAGAGAGAGAGAGAGAGAGAGAGAGAGAGAGCATACATAAATAAAAAAATAAAGCAAAACATTTTTCTACTTTGTGTATATTTAGTTTCCTTGATGATGTAGACAACACAGGTAACTAGACAGACAGACAGACAGACAGACAGACGGACTAAAGCATACAGAGACAAACAATAAAACTCCATCAGTAAATACAATTCCTTTAATAATAACACAAACGAATATTTTCATCTATAGAATAAAAATACTCAACATTCATGACTAATCAGAAACAGACAAACCACCATGCTTTCCTCTTCCTCCTCCTCCTCCTCCTCCTCCTCCTCCTCCTCCTCTTCCTCCTCCTCTTCCAGGTAACATGAAATTTGATACAACATAACGTCCATTTTCTTTAATTCCTGGAAATTCAATACCTTTCGTGTGAGGTTTATAAGCTTCCTATTGAGTAAAAATAATGAAGAGAGAGAGAGAGAGAGAGAGAGAGAGAGAGAGAGAGAGAGAGAGAGAGAGAGAGAGAGAGAGAGAGAGAGAGAGAGAGAGAGAGAGAGAGAGAGAATCACATTACTTCCTTAAAAAAAAAAGTGACACAGAATAATGGTGTTCAGTTAAATGAAAAATATATCAGAGGATTTAATGACATTCCCTCCTCATTACGATAGCCAGAGAGAGAGAGAGAGAGAGAGAGAGAGAGAGAGAGAGAGAGAGAGAGAGAGAGAGAGAGAGAGAGAGAGAGAGAGAGAGAGAGACTTTCCGTTAAATTACTACTTTCATAAAGGAAGAAAAGCTAAAAGCAACGGAACAGTGAAAGTGATCATGTTCTCCATAGTGTAGTGAAGGTGACAGGCTGGTGGTGATGGTGATGGTGGTGGCGTGGGTAACGTGTGCTGGTGATACTGTCGTGGTGGTGAAGTAGTTAAGTTTGATGATGATGGCAGTAAAGATGTAGTGGTGGTGATAGTGATGGTAGTGATAGTGATGGTGACAGTGGTGATGGTGATGGTGATGGTGATGGTGACAGGTTAACAAGAAACACCTTACCTGCTAAAAACCACACCTCCCCACACACACACACCTCCCTACACACACCTGCCCCAACACATAAACTTATTCCACTCATACACACACACACACATGCACCTGCCTTTCCACACACCTGGCTCAAAAGACACCTGCGTGAACCTTGAAATATAGCCTCCTTCATCAACCTTACACTTCGCTTTGCTACCTGCGACATTTGAAAGGCTCGGAAAAAGGCCACTTGCTATATATCTACCTGTCTTTTTCTTGCCTTAATTGGATTTCGTGGCTCGGAGCTCAGGTGTAAAGTTCCCCCTTTGTGGATGACCTAATCTCACCTGCCCTCGCCTCTCGCCTCCTCTTCTAGCTGCGAAAACGTTACAGAGCTGAAGATTATTTAGTGGTATTATTTTAAAAGAGGGGATGTACCGGCTCTCTCTCTCTCTCTCTCTCTCTCTCTCTCTCTCTCTCTCTCTCTCTCTCTCTCTCTCTCTCTCTCTGCTCAAAGTGAAATTAAGGGAAGGTATATTTATTCAGTTCTCATACTTTAGAATTATCTCCTTTGTTTTCTGATTAAAGAAGAATTTTATATTAACTATTCTAAAGCTTTTTTTTTTCGCTACTCTCTATGAAACCAACTTCTTGTACCTTTTCTTTTTGTCCTGCTTTTTATTCTCCAAGATACGTGTTGAGTGTCTTGCCGTCCCCCATCCTCCTATTTCCCTTCCAAACATTTCTCTCCTTTGCGTTCACCACCAAACGTTCCTTGTGTTGACATTTCGAAACGTTTGTCCAAGTTTCCTTTTCTCCAGTTTGTTCCTTGATACCATGCACGTGCTGTTTTCATGGTATAGTTTCTCTTTCTCTCTCTCTCTCTCTCTCTCTCTCTCTCTCTCTCTCTCTCTCTCTCTCTCTCTCTCTCTCTCTCTCTGCCAACCCAGCCTCACTTTCTCAATTCTCTTTCCATTTTCGTCTTCGTTGCTTATCATTTTTATCTTCACCCTTAATGAATAAGCTAATAATGCCTTGTACCCATCCTTACTCAACACTTATTCACGTTACACTTGACCTCTGCTCATCTTCATTTCATCTTTCTGGTTACACCTTGTATATCTTTTCTGCCTCACGTTCCATCTTTTTCATTTCTTCTTTAAAACTAAATCCTTCACATTCTCTTCTTCACCGCATCATCTTTATCTCCATCTCTTCTTTCTCATCTCCGTCATATTCATTTGTCTCTATCACAGAATCTTATCTCCTTCGTCGTATCTTCCTCGCAGTATATTATCTCCCATCTCATCTCCTTATCTCTTTTACATCCCATCTCCATCTCCACAGCGTCTTCACCTCTACATCCCTCGCAGCATCCTTATCTCTTTAATCTCCCTCGTCTCCTTTGTCTCATCTCTCTCACTCACCTCTGCCTTGTCTCCCTAACAGTCTAATCATCTTATACACAGCGTCTTCATCTTCATTTTACTTCCCTTACAGCATCCTTATATATATTAATTACCTCTCTCATCTCCTTTGTCTCATCTCGTTCACTCATCTCCGCCTTGTCTCTCTCGCAGGTGTCATGGATGCGCAGCAGAGATGATATGCTTGAACTGATTACCTGGGACAGCAACACCTATGCTAAGGATGACAGGTGAGCTTCAGGTGTGCCCCCTCCCTAATTAAAGCCCTCGGCACAGCCACACGCATACAGGTAAGTTGATAATCTCATGTGTAATGCAACGCAGGAGGGCAGGTTGTGTGGTGAGATGCAGGTGAGTGTCATTTAATTTTCTGAGTTAAGGTGAGGTTCATGTGAGTGATGCATAAGGGTATTTGTATCTAAGTGTATCATGCAGTGAATCCCGAGGTAAAGTGAGGTTAAGTTTATATAAGTAATCAGTGTTGATACTTATTCACTTAGACAATGGTGTTTATCTATGTGAATATTATATTTTGATTTCCCAAGCAAGGTATGGTTTATTTCAGTAATCAATATCGACACTTATTCATAGAGGAGAGAAGGGTGTTTTATCTATGAGTATATTCAACTTTAATTTTCCAAGTAAAATGAGGTTTGTATAAATAATCAAAATTGATGCTTATTTATATGAAAAGTAAGGGCGTTTATCCCTAAAACTCAAGTTAATTAATGTACATACGCACCTGGGAAAGAATGTTTTTACCTGTCTTTGTTTATTACACTTGGCATACCTGTCCCTAAAATAATATATGTACAAATAAGTCTGGAAAGATACATTACTCACAGGTCTTAATTTATTACATGTTATATTTTCCTGACATAAAAAAAAAAATGCCTGGGGAACATGATTACATTTGATTACATACATGATTACATACGTATTCGTTGCTTCAGAAAAATTACAACATATATGCAGTTATTGTGCTTGATTTCCATTTAATTTTCAATACCACGTCAACCAGCTTTGCGTGGCAGGTGTGAATACAACAGTGACTAAGGTGAGGTTGCGTAAAAAAAATAAACTATGTAAAATTCTGTGTAACATGCTTTCAGATATATTAAAATACACAGACTCTTAGTTCTGAGTGTGGGAGAAGGATTGAGTGAGTGGGTGTGCGGGAGGATGTGCTTGTGTGTGTGGGTAGGAGAGACAGAGAGAGAGACACAGGGACAAACAGACAGGCAGAGGGAAGGAGAGACAGAGAATCAAGAACTAAAGCAACACACACACAATATACTCCTGGATTTACTCGACTTTATATTCCGGCGTCTCAGGTGAGGTAAATTTTAAGCCCTGATTCCCAGCACAGGTGAGACGCAGCACTGAACACCACAGGGAAGCACCACGAACGCTTTACTGGTGCTTCAAGTTATGCTGTTGTATTTACGTATATCTTAAAGCTATTCAAGTTAGTGTATAAATCCATGAATTGCTTGAATTAATACACATATACTAGACTCTCCTCCTCCTCCTCTTCCTCCTCCTCCTCGTCTGTTCGCCTCCACCTCACCTCGAAATTCTGTGGGTGAAGTTCAATGGATGATTAATGGCGTCATGGGCAATGCAAGATGGCCGCCTTATGGAGGACGCACTGAACGGAGAGTTGGAAGAGGAAGAGGAGGATGAAGATGAGGAGGAGGAGGATGAGGAGGAGGAGGAGGTTGTGGTATGAACCGATGTGCAACGAGGAAGAGGGAGGTCAGTATAATACAATGCATGGAGGAGAGAGAGAGAGAGAGAGAGAGAGAGAGAGAGAGAGAGAGAGAGAGAGAGAGAGAGAGAGAGAGAGAGAGAGAGAGAGAGAGAGAGAGAGAGAGGAATGCAGAGCTGAGATAACGATGAGAGTGAAGCCAAGAGGAAAGGGAAGGGCAGATAAAACAAAGGAATGAAAGGATAATGAAGAAAGATGGAAAGAAAATAAGAAATTGATAAGCGTAAAAAAAGAGGAAGCGGAAAATACAGAGAGGGGAAGACGAGAGAGAGAGAGAGAGAGAGAGAGAGAGAGAGAGAGAGAGAGAGAGAGAGAGAGAGAGAGAGAGAGAGAGAGAGCAGGTAAAGCAAAAGGAAATATGGTTTTTTAATGTGGTGATTGAGAAAGGAAATGGGGGGAGCGGATAATTAAGAGAGAGAGAGAGAGAGAGAGAGAGAGAGAGAGAGAGAGAGAGAGAGAGAGAGAGAGAGAGAGAGAGAGAGAGAGAGAGAGAGAGGCAAACAAACACAAAAATAGGGAATATTCTCAGTTTACTTCAAACGTCACGCATTGCTGAAACATCAAAAGAAAACAAAATGAGAAGAGAATAAAGAAAACGGATTATGGACGACTGATTTGAAATTTTAAACAAAACACAAACCCCAAAAAATCGTAAAACAAATTCAGAATAGATGAGTCTCCGGTTAAAAATATAAAACCGTAAATAAACATTTCTTTTCATGTAAGAAGGTTTCTGGCTAAGGGTAACATAAAAGATGGCAATAAAAAAAGGCCAGTTGAAGATGCCAGGCCCGAAAAATAATTGTAAAAAAAGGAAATTCAAAGTTACGAGAAGCGTCTTGAAACAAACAAAAACGGAATCCTTATAAAGTAACAAGATTTTCAGTGCAATTTTGTTCCCTATGCATAAAGTGAGAGAGAGAGAGAGAGAGAGAGAGAGAGAGAGAGAGAGAGAGAGAGAGAGAGAGAGAGAGAGAGAGAGAGAGAGAGAGAGAATGGACTTGGTAGTTACTATTAGAAGATAAGATGAGACAAATGTAGATGGGGATGATAAATGAATGTATGTAAGCATCTTTTATACAGGGACTGCCACGTGTAGCTCTGATGGGTTCTTGCAGCTTCCCTTATTTTCTTATGTTATGCTGTATCATCCTCATGACGAGATGTTTTGAAGTGAATAACTCACGGCCACTATGCTACACAGATAGACGAGGGAATACTAAAGTAGATACTCGGAAAACTTTCTCAAACTTACTTTTCTGGGAGTAATAATTAAGGAGTTTTTTTTTCACCTTTTTGTACCCTTGGCCAGCTTTACCCGCGTGTGAGAAATATCTTGTAGCTGTTGATAAGAATTTCTAAGTACTTGTTGGAGCCTTACCCAGTCTCTTTAAATAAATAAATAAATCAATGAAATAAAATAAAGAAGTCACATAGCTGTTTTACTAGAATTTCTAAATACGAGGAATGCAAAAAAATAAGCTGTGGCTGTTTACAAAAATTCCTGAGAATAAATTGGATTCTTGGCCAGCCTCCTTTATATGTAAGAAAATAAATAAATAGAAATAAATATATTCTGCAACTAATTTATTGTAATTTCAAAGTCCGAGTAATGCAGAGAGATTTACACTTCCTAACAAGTAATCAGATAAAACTTGGCAGTATCAGGGTATTAGTTAGTGTAATTGGCAGTTCGCTTGTTTCAGCCTCGCAAAATGTCGCTGTTTGAATAAAATAATGATGCGTATTTAAATGGTTTGCACAACACGAGTATACATACATTTGTTTTTTTCTTTCAGTGTGTTCGATGTTTTACTCCTGAAAGTTTCCTCATTTTAATTTACTTTAAAACACTATCACTTTTTTTCATCCTTTTTCAGGCAAGAGTTCTTTCGCAAGTTATTTTAATTGTTGTATAAACTATGTCGTTAGTTCCCTCGGTGTTAATAAATTCCTCAGTGAGAGTGTATTTATGATTCGCGGAGCAGTTCTCTTCCTCGTCTTTTACCGTCTTGTTGGCACAGCTGCCCCGCGTCAGGAGGAGCTGTCCCGCCTCTGCCCCCCAGTGTGCTCAGGGCAAGTGCAACACGTGCTGGTTTTGACACCAATGCAGCCCACGAGATAACATTTCTGACATCAGGGAAGTCTACGAACTGAATTTTCAACATTGACTTTATGAACCAACATTAGTGACATCAGTGAAGTCTACTTACTATATCTCTGACATTATATTTACTAACACTGCTGAAATCAATGAAGTCTGTGAGCTCAGTGAAGTCCATGAACTATAATTTTTAATCCATTCAAGTTGTTTCCTGCACGTAACTACATGACAGACTGAAATATATTAATCCACTTTTCACTCACAAGGAATTCTTACCGTAAAACACATCAGTCAGTTCTGAATAAAAGCTTTTCTTGGGAAACGATGCGTGACATTTTTCTGTATTTCCTTTGCCAGATAAACATTATTTCTGCTTCGTTCGTTCAGCCCCAGTAAATTTATGGTTATAAACGCCACCTCTTCCATCAGGCCTCGCCAAATTAATCTGATCTGAAGAACTTAGAGAGACTTTTTGTGAAGTATGTTATTACTGCTCACTTCATCTTGTGTGTACATTAAGGTTTTCCTATTTCTCCTCTTCCTTCACAGTCACCACCACCTTCAAGTTCTAGTCTTCTTCTTCTTCTTCTTCTTCTTCTTCTTCTTCTTCTTCTTCTTCTTCTTCTTCTTCTTCTTCTTCTTCTTCTTCTTCTTCTTCTTCTTCTCCTCTTCCTCCTTTTCCTCTTCCTCTACCACCTCCTGCTCCATGTCTTTGCTTCTTGTTCTTGTTCTTGTACTTCTTGTTCTTCTTCTTGTTCTTCTTCTTCTCTTCCTCCTCCACTACCACCTCCTGCTCTTGTTCTTGTTCCTCTTTTTCTTTTTCTTCTTGTTCTTGTTCTCCTCCTCCTCCTCCTCCTCCTCATCCTCATCCTTCTCCTCCTCCTCCCTTAACTCTCCTGTCTCTCTCCTCTCTTCAATAACTTCGGAGCAATTCTCAAGTACTCGTACATCAATATACAGAGGAGGTCTAATATTGCCTTAGTCTTCTCAGCATCACACCCGCAACAGCTTCCCTCTCAGACACGCTTAGGTTAAATTAACTGTCCTTTCTTCGATCGCTCTGTTTATCTTTAAGTCTCCTAAAAACCTAAAAATTGGTTGCTTTCTTACAGCTTCTCCATTCTTTACAGGAAAGTTAAATGAGAAACCTGTGATGTTATTGGGAAGCATGAAGCGTTAGGGAAAATTTATACGGTGACTTTAAGGTTTTAGAAGTGAAATGATACAAGGATACGGAAAAATGTACCAAAACGATGCCCAAAAAAAAAAAAAAGAAAAAAACCGCAACAAAAGAATTTCTAAACCATAAAAAAAAGAAATATATAAACAAATGCAAATACACACATATATATACACCCTCTCCCTAAACAAACACACATACACACATACAAACAAACAATTTCAACATAAACAGCTTCCACTGAGACACATCTAACAGATCACAAACACATCCCAGTAAACTTTGACGTGTGATTCTGCAAGACAAACACACACACGCACCCACCCACCCACACACTCACACACGCATAGAATAACACAGCATTTAAATTCACGCACGTACTCCCATACAGGTGAATTATTTTCCAGTGCAATGAACAGGGACGCGCAAGGCTGCAGATCGATCGATATAACTCCTGTTTAATTCGGCCCAAAAGCGAGTGAATAACATGCTGCACTTCAATTTATGTGTGTGTGTGTGTGTGTGTGTGTGTGTGTGTGTGTGTGTGTGTGTGTGTGTGTGTGTGTGTGTGTGTGTGTGTGTGTGTGTGTGTGTGTGGTAGGGAAGTTGGAGACAGGAAGAAGTAATGGATGAGAGGTGAAGGGCGGAGGAAGAGAAACATAAGGAGGAGAAGGAGAAGGAGGAGGAGGAAGAAAAGGAAAAGAAAAATGATAAGGACGACGAAGAATAAGGAAAAGGGAAGAAGGAGAAGGAGGAGGAGGAGGAGGAGGAGGAGGAGGAGGAGGAGGAGGAGGAGGAGGAGGAGGAGGAGGAGGAGGAGGAGGAGGAGGAAGAGGACGACGACGAAGAAGAAAAATAATGGGAGGAGGAGGAGGAGAAAGAAGGAAAAAGGCAGAGGAGGAGGAGGAGGAGGAGGAGGAGGAGGAGGAGGAGGAGGAGGAGGAGGAGGAGGAGGAGGAGGAGGAGGAGGAGGAGGAGGAGGAAGAGGAAGAGGAAGAGGAGGAGGAGGAGGGGACAGGGGAGATGCAATAAACATTAATGGTTTTAAGACGTAGGAGAGAGAGAAAAGTTTACAGTTTCTCGTGGTTTGACGCTTCATAAAATGCAAGAAGGTTGTGCAGGGAACCTAGTCCTGATAAAGTTTGCTATTAAATATATTGATACAACTCTCTCTCTCTCTCTCTCTCTCTCTCTCTCTCTCTCTCTCTCTCTCTCTCTCTCTCTCTCTCTCTCTCTCTCTCTCTCTCTCCAACCAGCCTACACCTTTTACTTTTTATGAAATACCTTATCACAATCAACCTCACAGCGACTAACATATCTACCTTAACTTGTCCTTCCTTTAGCTTCCTTTACATTCCTCTACGTTGCGTCACCTTTACCACGCACAACCATGCACGAAGTAATTACGCACCGCTACCGTGAGAGCCGATAAATAATTCGCTCCTATGCTCCGTTCCAATTTCCGGAAACGTAAAACTAAGCTGCACATTCCAAGTTATTGGCAGAGAAACAAAATCCTTCTTAATCGTAAATTACCTGGCACCCGAACCCCACCTGGCGCTCATTAATCTGGCTGTGGGGAGCAATTAACACACCTGGGGAGAAATAGGAGTCAATCATGAGGTGGAGAACAGGTGTGGGGACGGACAGGTTTGGAGACAGAACAAGAGAAAGAGAAAGCAAACAGTGGTGATAAAAATGAAAAGACAAACCAAGGGATAAAGGAGGATGAGAGGAAAAAAGGAAAGGGTGAAAGAGAGAAGGGAAAAGGTTGAAGAACAGCGAAGACAAAGGAAGAGGGCAAGTGAAGGTAACATTAGCGTGAAGAAAAGAAGAAACAGGAGGTGAATAGAAGAGTTATGGAAGAGAGAGAGAGAGAGAGAGAGAGAGAGAGAGAGAGAGAGAGAGAGAGAGAGAGAGAGAGAGAGAGAGAGAGAGAGAGAGAGAGAGAGAGAGAGAGAGAGAGAGAGAACAGAAAAGAACAAAACAAAACAATGAACTCAGGTGAACCAGGTGATGCAGAAGGATGAAAAGCTGATAAAGAAGAGACGAGGAAAAGAAAGAAAGAGGAAAGCTGGTAAAGACGACGAATGAGGGAAAGAAAAAGAGAGAGAGCGAGAGAGGAAGAGAAAACAAATAATTACGAAAGCTGAGAGAATACAGGTGTGCGTGAGAGAACAGGTGAGAGAGGAAGGATATTGCCAGAGAAATTAAAGTATGCAATAGAATGAAGAACACTGGGGTTACAAATTAAGGTGACAGGCTAAGAGTGGGAGAGAAAAGGCATGTAGGGTGAGGACAAAGGGAGGGATTACGGAATATCTCAAGAGGAACACACTTGTGGGAGAGGAATGGGTGACACTGGGGGGGGGGGACGTTTAAGGGCGAAAGAGTCAAGGGAAGGTGAAGGGAAAAAAAGAAATATTCTCTGGCTAACTTAGGGAAAAGGAGTTTAAGGCGATTTAAGAGTGAGGAAAAGATGAAAATAAGACATGATAAGATAATAAAGCAGATAAAACCAAAGGAATAAGAAGACGAAAAAGAAAGGGAACAAATTTTAGGTGGATTCAAAGATGAGAACAGTGTGAAAATAATGTATAACAAAAATACAAGAAATAAAAACAAAAAAAATAAGGGAAAGAAAAACGAAAAGAATAAAACCTGCCTAAAAATAACACAACACGGACAAAAAATGGAAGACCGTACGTAAAAGAATAAAAAGAAATGAGATGATACAGGGAATAAAAGAAAAACAAAGTAACGGGAGGGTTAAAGGAAGGAAGGGAAGCTGCGAGTATTGGCAGGAGAGAGAGGCAGATGACAGGAGGAGGAACAGTGACGGGGGGAGGGAAAGAGGTAGGTGGGAGGAAAAAGAGACATGGAGGCAGGTAAAGATAGGAGAGAGAGAGAGAGAGAGAGAGAGAGAGAGAGAGAGAGAGAGAGAGAGAGAGGAGAGAGAGAGAGAGAGAGAGACGAGAGAGAGAGAGAGAGAGAAAGGAAAATATTAAATAAGTATTTATAGAAAGAACAAGAATAGAAGAGATGAAAAAATAGAAAGAGAGGAGGCAGACGGGAGAAAGTATAAGATAATATGGAAAGAATGATAAAAACAAGTGGGGAAAATAACAAAACAAGGAGGAAAAAGAAATGGAAGATAAGAAAAAACAAAAAACGGAAAAATAAATTAAGCAAGAAGAGAAGAATTAACAGATGACAAATTATAGAGAATATAGGGAAGACAGATACGAAATAACAAAAAAAGAAAAAAAAAAAATTGGAATCTGGAGAGAAAGAAAGAAAATGGGAAGAAGATAACAAACGTTGCAGAAGATGATAAATGAAGGAGATAACAAAATAAGAGATAGGGAGACAAAAAAAAAAGTAGAAGACGAGAAAGAGAAGGGAGAGATAATAAAGGAAAATGTGGAAGAAAACGAACATAACAAGAGACGCGGAAGAAAATTAGGGAGATAACACAAGCAGGTAAAGAAATAACAGATGATAAAAGAGAGAATGAAAGGAGGCAGAGAAATGATAGATAAAGTGGAGGAGATAATAAATTTTGCACGAGAGAAAATAGGGAGGCGGGGAGTTAACAAAGAAAATGGGGAGATAGAAAACGTAGCATGAGACGAGAAAGGAAGATGGGAGAGATATGAAACAAAAGAAGAGAGATAAGAAAAGGAGAATGGGAGACAGCAAAGACGGAGAGAAAGACAGGCATATAAAAAAAAAAGGAAAAAAAAATGATAAATAATGTGAGAGAGAGAAATTATGGCAGGATAGCAAGTGTTAGAAAACGGGAAGGGAAGATAGAAATAAATGAGGAACAAGACAGAAAATATAAAGGAAAAGGCAACAGGTAGAATAATTAAAGGTACACTCAGGTAATGCGGACATGCTCATGTTCAACCTCCCACTGACACACTGAGTCCCAAAATTCTGGAGGTGTCCAAAGCCAGCAGTATAAACTGAGCCCTGACTAACCTCATTCATTATTAACTATCTACATCTACAATTCATACATTTTTTTTATTCACTCAAGCGCTGTTGTTATAATTCAAGGCCGGTGAGAAATAGACTAATGAATTTGTAATATTTTTTTTTCACTTACCTGGAGTTTGAGTTGTTCAAGATAAGAGTGACTGAAATAATGGCGTTAATATTAAGAGGTTTTCATTACCATCAAACTCTTTTATTTATAACTCAGTCGAGTGAGGAAGATGTGAAATGATCAGTATTTTCTTTTCATTTCTGGCTTGAATAAAGATTGTTACATTTATAAATTCACTTTTCATAGAGAGAGAGAGAGAGAGAGAGAGAGAGAGAGAGAGAGAGAGAGAGAGAGAGAGAGAGAGAGAGAGAGAGAGAGAGAGAGAGTGTGTGTGTGTGTGTGTGTGTGTGTGTGTGTGTGTGTGTGTGAACCCCAAACTTAACAGCCCTTCCAAATTACGCAAAACGGCTCATTTCCGCCTCTAATCACTCTATTAATAAGGACCAAAAATACACACACTTCCACCTTGCAATCCATTTTCGCTCGTGCCTCGAAAGAAAACGGAGTCAATGAAGGGGAGGCTGCGATAGAATGCAATGAGGAGCAGCATCGCAAAGCTTCCAAGGTCGTTATTTCAATACAATGCTAAGCTAAAAATCGACATTATAGTTACGATGCCTGATTTTTTTCCGCTCCCCTGTATGTGTGTGTGTGTGTGTGTGTGTGTGTGTGTGTGTTAGCACCTTCCAGATATACTTCACTTAGTAACGAAATGAGGGAAACTTTACCTATTTCTGCTAATTATCCTAGAAAAAATATATTACTTCTCATAATCTTATACTCTTGGAATAATGACATCTTTTCCTTTTGCTCCTCCTCCTTCTACTTCTCCTTCTCTCTTCACCATTTTTTTCTCGCTCTTTATTTTCTTTTCACTTTTCCTTTTCGCATACTCCTCTCTCTTCTCTTGTACCTCTATACCCTTTCCTTCTTTAATTCTATAACTTTCCTCTTCCTCCTCCTCCTCCTCCTCTTCCTTCTCCTCCAACAAAAGTGTTTGAAATACTCAGTTGACAAGATTAATGCGGACTATTAATTTTCAGCTCATAGATCAAAAGAAATAAAGGAAAACAAAGCAGCTGAAAGACAAACATTTCATCTTCAACCAGATTGTCAACGTTTGAGGTTACATATATATTCTTATGACACCAAATAAATGACGTCACAAATAAAAAATAATAATGATAATAATAATAATATTAATAATAATAATAATAATAATAATAATAAAAAGCGTGGACGAATTTTTGGCCGCATTTCAAATTAATTCTGGTTTGTCCAAGAAATGTCGTTTTACTGAGGCTGTTTTTGGCTGTTTAGCACCGGATAGAAGTAACGATGAAGTCATCTTTTATTTATCTGCTATGAAAATTTATATTAATTTTCTCCACTCTAGTATTTCTTCCCTGGTTGCTCTGGGTGGAAGGAGCGGTAGGTGGAGAGGCGTCTTCATCTGTGTTACTCGTCCTTTTTTTCCATGTTGTGTAAAAGTGTAGCGCCACAACACAAACAGCCTTGTAAAGACCAGTAAGTCAGCTGTTGTTTGCTCATTCCTTGTATTCCTTTGTGTTCTTACTCCATCTTCTCTCATTTTTATCCACCCCGTGCTTCTCTGCCTTCCTTTCATCTTCACTACCTTCCTTCTCCTTCTCTACTTTAACCTTTGTCCCCTCTTCACTTTCGTCATTTTCCTCATCCTCCTCTTCCTCCTCTCTCACCCTCTATCTCCTGCGATCATTATTACCAATACCATCACCATCAAATTCTACTCTACCATCACCGCGAGGCGTCAGAGGGGAAAAAATTGAAATGAAATTAGGCAGGATCAAAAAGAACTTTCTCCTCAATCCTCGTCTATATCATTGAGCCTCTCGCATCGAAGACGAATCCTACGAGAAGAGAGGGATGTCCTTTGGGAAGCTTATGAGTTTGTTTTTCCTTTGTTTGTCTTGTTGTTCTCTTGGTGGTGATCATTGGGGGAATTAATTATGATGTAAGTGGAGTTTTTATTAGTTTTTGAAAGAAGGATTTGGCTTGGTATTAGTTGTTTTATCTAACTTATCCTAACCTATCCAAACTTAACCTAACGTATCCTAACCTAACCTAAAGTGGAGTTTCATGAGTATTAGTGGAAGGATGTGGAGTTATTAGCATTAATTGGGTGTCTTATTAGTTTCCTTATCCTAATCTAACCTAACCCAACCTAACCTAAATTGGAGTACCATGAATATTAGAAGGATATGAGTTATCAGTATTAGTTGTTAAGTAGTCTTATATTTGTTGTCTTATTCTAATTTAACTTAACCTAACCTAACCTAACTTAACCTAACCTAACCTAACCTAACCTAACCTAACTTAACCTAACCTAATATCTGTCAGTCTTCATTCCCTCAATAATTCACGCAGAATAAACTGTTCTTATATCCATTTACCTCTCAATCATATCATAATCCACTTCTATTCTCTTCTGTCGTAAACTCCTAGCAGTAATCTCAAGTCCACCAAAAACTCTGTCCCAATCCACCGTTTTCACTTCCACTAATCCACTCGCCGGCAAATTTCATCCTTCTTTCCCTTCCTTTCTTCCTTTCTCTTTATTTTCCTTCACTTTTTCTTTCCTCTCCACTTGCTCTCCCTTTCTTTTCCCTCCTGCTGCTCCTCCTCCAAACACCGTCCGGAAAAAAAAATCTTAACCCAGTCTTCGAATCTCTCCAAACAGACTTCCAATTAATATCTCCAAGTTCAAGTTAAGCCACGTTCACTGCGATCTTTCCCAGGTGCGTGATACCTGTCCGCCGTTCAATTAACGTTACCCAGCAAGCTTACGGCCGTTAAGTCTCTTCCCGCCACACGTTACTTGGCACTTTACCGGAATGTGGCACCGGAACCGGACGTGGAAAGAGTAAAGGAAGAAATACAACTAAAAAAAAAACTCTAAAAAAGGAAAAAAGGGGAAAAAAAACCGGAGGGAAAAGTCTGCAGTGAAAAATGGAAGAGCAGAGAGGAAAAGTTATAAGAAAAGAAATGGAAATAATACAGGTAAGAAAAGAGAAGGTAAAAGTAACGGGGAAAAAAAAAGATAGGAGGAAGGAATAAAAAAGATATTGGGAAGTGAAATGTGACATGAAACGGAAGGAGGGAAAGAGAAAGAGGGGGAAAGAAGGAGGAACGGAGGAAGGAAGGAAGGAAGAGAGAGAGAGACAAGGAAAGAAAGAGTGAGGAATGATGTGATAGGGAGGACGAACAGAGGAAAGAGGAAGAGAGGGAGAGAGAGGAAGAAGAGACGAGCAATAATGGACAGAAAGAGGAAAAGGAAGAGAGGGAGAGAGAGAGAAAAGAGGCACTGACGGACTGGAAGAGACAAGAAATAGGGAGACGAGAGAGAGGGAGAGAAAAAGTAAAGAAAGAGTAATGGAGAGGAGGAAGAATGAGGGAGGGGGAGAGAGAGGTGAAGGTAGGGACCAATAAAGAAAAAATGCACACACACACACACACACACACACACACACACACACACACACACACACACACACACACACACACACACACACACAAATGGGATCAGGAAAGTTAGTGGGATTCACAGAAGCTTCTTATAAGACCCATTTTTGTCTCACTGAAATTATGTAGAGAATTAATTAATATTTCTTTGTGACCAATACCACCACCACCACCACCACCACTACCATCATCACCATCACCACCACCACCACCACCACTACTGCTAATTGTTTCTCAAGGTACGCACAAGGTAGGAAAGCCTGTTCAGTTCACCCACACTCACATCCCCATTACATACGAAATACCAAGAATAATGGAATAGTTATTACGAAACTTTTTAAAATCTAAACTTTTTATGTAATTCTGAGGCAGCTTTTTTCTCTTTCCATTCCTCCTCCTCCTCCTCCTCCTCCTTCTTCTCCTCCTCCTCCTCCTCCTCCTCCTTCTCCTACTTCGCCTTATTTTTATCTTATTTCAACTCTCCTAAACAAAGTTAAAAAAAAAACGGAAAATTAAACACAAAAACGCATGCTATATAAATACAAAACCTGTCTTTTACGTTCATATAATAAAAAAAAAAAAATAAATAAATAAATAAATAAACAAAATAAATAAATAAATATATAAAAATAAATAAATAAAAAGAAAAAAGAAAATAGGCACAAAGAAAAACACGTAAACACACACACACACACACACACAAACACACACGTTATATTACATCATAACAAAACCTGTCATTTATGTTTTTATTAATAAACGAATAAAAAAAACTAAAAAAAAAGCAGACACGAAAACAATAAAAAAAAAAACACACCCAACAACCCAACCACCCACATACACACAAACACACACCAAAAGTTAAATAAAACACATCAAAATATCTATATAAAGACGAAACACTACCCGGCTGCCGCACTGCACTGCCGGAACCAGATTATAGCCAAGCGTTGCATATATTCCGATGAACATGAGGTCGAAGTTGAAAGTGGCGGTTGCGGTATATACCCCAGCGCCGCCCTGGGAGTGATGAAAGACCGAGGCGCCGTGAAGTCCGGATGAGATGGAGAGCGGGAGAGCGGGAGGGTAGGAGGCTGGATAGAGAAGAGCAGAGTGGGCAGACAGGAGTGGATAGAGAAGGGGAGACAGGAGTGCAGGTGGAGAGGTGGGTGTGCAGCTCGAGGGTGGATAGACGGACTAGGAAAGGCAGGAGTGGAGGGCACAAGCGTAAGCCCAGTGGATATCCAAGCTCAAGAGAGAGCCAGTGATTTCCAGAATGCATAATGTCACGAATCAGAGTTCCGTTTTCTGTTTTATTCCTCACCTTTATTCCCATCGTTCATGTCATCTTGTCTCTGTTACCTTTGCTGTCTTTTGCTCTTTATTCTTTTCCTATTTTCATTTATCTGTTTTTCCTTCACGTTTCTTCCTTTATGTTTCACTTCCCTCATTCCCTCCATTCACTCCTCCCAGTACTCCATCGTTCCTCCATCTCTCACTCTCTCCATCCTCTCCCCCACATCGCCTCACTCGCCTCAATCCTCCCAGCATTGTCTCTCAGCACTCCCCTCCCTCCTCTCCCCCCTCTCACTTCATCTCTCCTTTCCCCAACCTCCACCAATAACTCGTGTTCCTATTGCTTCCTTCCCTTTCCCCTCTCTCTGCCTCCCCTCACTTAAGCCCTCCTCCCATTCCACTAGAGACATGTTCCCTCTCTGCCTTCCCTCCAATGCCTTACCTTTCCTCCACTGCAGCCTACTCCATTTCATCTTTTCAATCTCTCCGCCTCTTCCACTACCTCCGTGCCTCTCTCAGTTAGCTTCCAGTCATAAATCTCATATTTCTTCATGGCTATCCACTTCCTCACCCTTCCACATTTTCGCAGTATCCTTCCTCTGCATCTTCTTTCACTGCCGCCTCTCACCCACCGCTCGCTCGCCGCATCTCAGACTATTGACATTTATCATAAAATCATCCACGTTCTTACACACGAAAAATTGAGCTTCTCGTGTCCTTCTCTCGCTCGCTCTCGGTGTATTGTTATTATTATTATTGTTATTATTTTTCATTTCCCTCATCTTTCATCACGGCGGGCGCGGTTTTTCCCAGCCATCTCATTCTTTTCCATGGCGTCGTTGGTAGGGATTCTTCAATTTTGCGGAGGGAGTTTCATCTTTTCCCTCTGTATTCCTCCACCCTGTCCCTCTTCCCCTTCTTTTCCTCCTCCTTCGGGCGCCTCGCAACTTTCCGTTATGGCCGAGAACGCTTCCTAATTCGTCATCAAATCTCTGGGGCGAAAAATTACTTCGATTCAGTTCGGTAGGAGTGTATGTGTGTCTGGGTCAAAGAGATCTGTGTGTGTGTGTGTGTGTGTTTGTGTGTGTGTGTGTGTGTGTGCTTACCCGCTCGTAGTACGCAAGACCTGAGCTGCAATCATGTGGTATTGTCTTTGTGTGTGTGTGTGTGTGTGTGTGTGTGTGTGTGTGTGTGTGTGTGTCCGTACCCTGCACATTGTCCTCACCTGTACTCTTCTAATTAGAACAGGTGTGTCTCCTCCTCCCCCCATGGTCATTATTAGTACAAGTACATTGCGGATACATTACATAAATTAAATTCACTTCCACCGCCACTGTCCGAATTAAAACGCACACAAAAAAAAAAAAAAACTCCTCTGTCTCTTTTAAGTGAACAGCGTGGAATGAAATGACACTCCTGCCATCAACACATAATATTTTCAGATACGAAATGATTAGACGAAAAAAGTAGGTGTTTTTCGCGAGTGACGCAACACACCACCGACTAACGTTCTATCCTCAGTGACTGCCAAGATTTAAAACTGTAATTTCCGTGGCATTTTTTTTTCTAATTAAAACGTTGCGATTCAGAGAAATATTCTAGTTGAACTACCATTACACAATGTAGTTTGCATTTCACACACCCATCCACCTACACACACACACACACACACACACACACACACACACACACACACACACACACACACACACACACACACACATCCACCCACACACACAAACCTCACTGTCAATCACGTAAGATCACATATTTCTTTAATAAAATGAGTGAATCTATCAGTGAATGAGACGAATAATACTTGACTGCCTCTTAATTAGAGGCTGAACAGGTGATGCAGACAGGTGACGCGAATACGACCACTTGGACACGTGCAGCTCATTAACAACCCTCGCTCTGATTGACAACTATAACTGACAACAGGTGCATGTTCCCTACCTGTCGTTTCACTAATAAGCAGGAATATGACCTGACCTGACATGCCCTACCTGTGTAACCCCAAGAAATGAATCTACAGGCTGAAAACTCAAGACTAGAATGGACCTGTAGACGCGTATACAGTTAGAATCAAAGTATAGAACACAAAAAAATAAATAAATAAGATAAACAAATAAATAAAAAAACAAATGAACAAATAAATAAATAAATAAAAAAAAAATAAATGAATAAATAAAAATACATTCGAAGTAAGTATATTGTTAGGCTTATTTTACTTTTCAGTCTTTTTTGTTTTTTCTTCTAATTCTTGGCTGGTTGAAAACTTTATGAAAAAGAAAAGAAATAATGATGTAAAAATACTGAAAACTATTACGGTTACTTTACTTTTGCTTTCATTCCCTTTAATTCTTCTTTTAATGTTTGGTTGGCTCAGAACGTTATAAAAAAAACCAGTATTTCTGAGTAACCACCATGCGACAAAAAGCGAAAGATGGCATACACAAAATCCCACAAAGAAAAAAAAAAATATTATAAACCACACACATCCTGGAACCATACAAAAACTTACTTTATAACAGGTAATTAGCTTATAAGGAACATGCCACTTACCTTACTGATGAAGGCTGAGGTACGTGTGGCGGCGGAGTGGCGGTTGTGGAGGTGGTGGTGCTGGTGGTGGTGGTGATGGTGGTGGTGATAATGGTAGGTGGCTGGTGGGTCATACTGAGGGGGAGGGGAGGAAATCGTGCTTTGACCTCAGGTGTGATTCAATGGATTTAACTCGTGACCTTCTGACCCAGCCTTTGTTCTCACCTGTTTTGACGGGCGGCAAAGTAAGAAAATAAATCAATAAAAAGTAATAACATTAAGATTAAATAAAATAAAAAAATAAGGCGAGATATTATGAAAGGGATAAAAACTTTACTAGACAAACAAGAACAGACAGAATTTAGCCAAACTAACCTTAAATATTAAAAAGAAAAATGCAAATCAAAGTTAAATAAAACGTAAAGTATCCTTAAACTTGACTAAACTGACAAAAAAAACAAAAATTTAGACAATATATCCTTACATTTACAAAGGAGCTAAAATGAAGGCAAATTCTACTTGTTCAAAGAGATCCAGTACGGAATATCAAGAAAACCTTTACCCTGCTGACTGACAACCATAAGAAATCGATAGTCATATAGCATCTTCATTTCACTATTACCGAAGAAAAAAAAAATGACGAACTGAGCATTTTTTTCCAGAGATCCAGTAAGAAATATCAAGAAAACCCTCACACTATTGACTGACAACCATACGAACTCAACACTCACCTGGGATCTTCATTTTGCTTCCACTGTAAAATAAAAAATAAATTAAACTTTTTTCCAGAGATCCGGAGGGAAGTATAATGAAGAAAACTCTCACTTTCCTCACTGGCGGCATTAAGAACTCAGCATTCACTTGAGATCGGATTCATTTCATTGCTAAAATAAACTGAGTGGAGCAGCCCTGAGCAGCCCCGTGAGTGGAAGGAAAGGAGCAGGTTTTGATCTAATAGGTAACCTTGGGGCGACATGAAAGAGCCTCGCTGCCTTTCAGTAAGGTGATGAAATTGCCAAAAAAAAGTCAAGGTGATCGATTCCCTCAAAGAAAACGCTGCGCTAGCCTCGCGGGCCTCCAAGGTGCATTTCTCCCCGATGATAACGTCAAATTCGCCTTAAAAGCAAGAACTAAAAGTCCATTTCGCTGACTCAAAAAATTATTTATGTTTGCTGATTATTACAAGCGTTTATTTATTGTTTATTTACTGTGTCGTACTACAGGAAAACGCAACAAAAAATCATCCTTTCGTGGAAGTGAGCATTGAAGTTGTGACTCATTTCAATGACTCTCAAAAAGTGTTGATTATAGAATATTTATCCATTGCATTATGCAAAAAGAAAACCCAATACAGAAGCAAAGAAAGGAATATGACGTGATGTAGAGACTCAAAAAAATGAATAAATAAATGAATGGATCAATAAAACAGAAGTTAAAATAAATACGTAAATAAAACCACTGTTGCTTAGAATCACTCACATTTATCAACTTTACTTCCCATATCACACTTAACACTATTTTCCTAAGTCATTACTACACCAACTCAATAAAGAAGCCATTACTGAAATACCCCCGACCAAAAAAAAAAAAAAAAAGTATATACACACACACACATACATATATATATATATATATATATATATATATATATATATATATATATATATATATATATATATATATATATATATATATATATATATATATATGTATATATATATATATATATATATATATATATATATATATATATATATATATATATATATATATATATATATATATATATATAATATATATATAATATATATATATATATATATATATATATATATATATATATATATATATATATATATATATATATATATATATATATATATATATATAATATATATATATATATATATATATATATATATATATATATATATATATATATATATATATATATATATATATATATATATATATATATATATATATATATATATATATATATATATGTATGTGTGTGTGTATATACTTTTTTTTTTTTTTTTTGGTCGGGGGTATTTCAGTAATGGCTTTTTTATTGAGTTGGTGTAGTAATGACTTAGGAAAATAGTGTTAAGTGTGATATGGGATATATATATATATATATATATATATATATATATATATATATATATATATATATATATATATATATATATATATATATATATATATATATATATATATATATATTATATATATATATATTATATATATATATATATATATATATATATATATATATATATATATATATATATATATATATATATATATATATATATATTATATATATATATATATTATATATATATATATATATATATATATATATATATATATATATATATATATATATATATATATATATATATATATATATATATATATATATATATATATATATATATATATATATATATATATATATATATATATATATATATATATATATATATATATTTCCACCTCCTACATTGATGAAAAACGTGACACTGCTTTACTAAATCATTATCATACCAACTCAAAAACCAAAACCAAAACAACAACATAATTTAAATACAAGAAGCAATTATTCATTTCCACTTCCTGTATCACTTAAAAACACGACACAACACACATCACCACAACTTTATTTACGCAGAGGAGTTTCCGTGAGAGGCAGATCAGCTGAATTTGGACGGGGAGGAGGTGACAGCCAGTGGTAACCAAGATAATACTTATACTTCACCACAGCGGCTGAACCTCACACGTCCAAGTCTCCATCAACATTGCATCATCATTAAAAACACATTTGCATAAGACCTTGATTTATGCGGTACTCTTGAGCGTTCAATACTTACGCTGGGAGACTTAGTAACGAAGCAAAATAACGTCAGTAAGTGTGATTTAAGAAGCCCGGGTAATTCATCAGGTGACGCAGGTAATTGGTGTACTTCAGTGTAGGTAATTGGGAGTACTTAGCATTGTTGCCAGTGTTGGGGAGTTGAGTATAGAGCGACACACATACATACTATACTACTACTACTACTACTGCTACTACTACTACTACTAATTGACTACTATTATCATCATCATAATGTATCGTTTCTTCTTCTCTTTCTATCATTATTCCTGGTTACACACACACACACACACACACACACACACACACACACACACACACACACACCTACCCAGACACACATACATACACATACGCGCACACACAGAGGGCCGTCAATCAGCCAATCACCTGTGTCTGCAGTTCGCCAATCATCTTGTAACTAATTACATTAACACGGACAAGCAAACTTAAATGCACCAACTTTCTTCCCTCAAATCTCTCTCTCTCTCTCTCTCTCTCTCTCTCTCTCTCTCTCTCTCTCTCTGCGTTGTAACCATACCAATATGTCGTCGTGGCTTCAGCAGGCGTCAGAGGGCACCAACATGGCCGCCACCATTCTTAATGATCCACAAAACAACACGAATAAATGAATAAAATAAATAAATAAACAGAAGCGAATCGATGGCATAAATAACATCAAACTCGTTCCTTTCCCTTGAAATAGAAGTGGAATCCGTGAAATAGAGGAGAATAAATAAAGGGAGAGAATGGAAGAGCGAGAACCAGTAATGGGAAGGAAGGGGAACAAAGGCAAAATTAATAATAAAGGAGGAGGAGGAGGAGGAGGAAAAGGAGGAAGAGGAGGAGGAGGAGGAGGAGACGCGTGGGAAGATGGGTGTGGAAATAAATGAGAAATGAGATTCACACTTTCTTCCTCATGAGCGAGAGAGGGAAAGGTCAAAACACAAACTTTTCACAAATATAAAAGACAACGTAATCTCTCTCTCTCTCTCTCTCTCTCTCTCTCTCTCTCTCTCTCTCTCTCTCTCTCTCAGTGCGGGAGCGAGATACGAGCTGCAGTAATTTGAGGGGAAGATAACGCAATGATGGAGCGGCGTGATAATGTCGCTTTACGCTCAGTGACGCTGGTAAATAAATCCTGCCCACTACACGCCAAGGAAAACGAGTGTGCTGAGAGAAAGAAAACGCAGGAATGATTTGGTCACGTAGGATAGAAAACGAAGGAGCTGAAAGGAAGAAAACTGGAGAATTATTTTGCCACTTGGTGAGAGAAAGAAAATGAAGGATTGATTTTGTCTCCCTGAAAGAAAACGAGAGTGCTGAAAGACAGAAAACATGGATATTATTTGGTCATGCACGAAGGAAAACGAGTGTGCTGAATGAAGGAAAACGGAGGTGCTATTTTGTAACACTTGAAGAAAAACAGGAATTATTCGGTCAACCTGAAAGGAAAAACGGTTATGAAGGAAAGAAACGAAACAGCAGTGAAGTAATATCATGTACTTCAGTGCTAAGAATGATTTGAATACATAGCTAGTTCTGTAAGGAGACTGTTTGCCAAAGATCAGGATCGGAGTTCAGATCGAGCGAAAAGACAATGGAAACAGTATACTAGACCGTGACTGAGCTATCAGTACCAAATTAAATATGGAGACCTAGAGAAAATTTATGGAAGGACTGTTATGGACAAGCAGAGTGAGATTCAGTGCTGATAAACTACTGGAAATGAAGAGAGAGCGAAGAGAGTTGTCTGCCACGGTCGTCTACGTCTTCAGAGAAACGGCAGCTTAGTAAAGTATGAGAGATCATTAAAGAAACGTATAGATATAGAAGAAGAGTTATATGTGGAAGAATATAAAGCTATCTGCAGGAGGACAAGAGCTGCAGGTGAAAGAATATATAAATACATATAGGAGAACTGGAACTACAGAACAGAAAACTATTTGTAGAACGAAAGGGAATGGAGGAGAGGAAAGTGACAATGTAAAATTAAATTGTATATCTTTCCACACTTGCTTATTTGTATAATGTAATAAGGTCACTATATAAACATTTTATTTTGTCACTTTATTACTTAAAAACACAAATCCTTGTGACCAGAGAGATAATTTTGATAAACCCATAAAAAAAAAAAACACCAAGATTTTTTTATGCAATTCTGCAGATAAAATTATATTCATGAAACTTTTTTTTCTTTTTTTTTTTTTTGCTTAAACAGAAAAGTAATTAACGTGAGAAAATACACCTGATGAACATTTTTATATATGTACACGTTTTACTTTAATTTACTCCTTTTAAAATGATCCTGAAAATGTCAAAACGAGGCTCAACTATTATCATGATGTCAAACTTTGCTATATTTTTTCCCCACCTGTGCATTTTTCCCTCCCACCGTGTACAACAATTTCAAAGACTTTAAAACTACGTCATAACAAAAAGATTCCCTTGAGTTACACCAAAAGTTTGAGGACGAAAGGATGTAACTTTAACACCGGGACACTTTCCAGAAAAATAAATAGATAAATAAACAAAAGAAAAGTCCTCCCTCTCGAAAAAAATAGCAACAGAGAAACTTTGCAGGTTAATAAATGGAATAAAAACCGCGAGGCCATTTTTTGCAAAGTGAACGAAAGAGAAAGAGAGGGAGAAGAAGAAAAAAAAGCTAAAAAAAATTCGTTCACTATGCTTTATGGAGTTATGGACGAGAAAGGGACGAAAAAATATGAAACATAGAAACAAAATTAACAAACATGTACGATTTCTATTTATGGTTATTAAAATGCAATAGAAAAACGAAAATACGTCTTTTTATCAACAAGGATTTAAAGATTGTCAAGAGACTTATGAAATTTTATGATAGGGTATATAGGTAATCTCTCTCTCTCTCTCTCTCTCTCTCTCTCTCTCTCTCTCTCTCTCTCTCTCTCTCTCTGGACCAATACAAGTACAGTCACTGAGCAGGAAAGTTGAAAATCGTATATGTAGATTTTGGTATAGGCCACTTTGCGTGAGTTAAAAGCTCTCTCTCTCTCTCTCTCTCTCTCTCTCTCTCTCTCTCTCTCTCTCTCTCTCTCTCTCTCTCTCTCTCTTGTACCAGTATCTAACCAAACCTAACCTAATTTTACTTAATCCAATAAGACCTCCCTATTTAGTCACCATAAAATCACACACACACACACACACACACACACACACACACACACACACACACTCTCTCTCTCTCTCTCTCTCTGAGCCTCACTTTTCTATTAACACTGGCAATGCGATGAGGTCTGTGAGGGAGAAGCACATGAAAGCATTTTAGCGCCTTAGTATTGCAGCCTTTCCCTCTCACTCATCTTATAATGGCTGGCAAGGCGAGGTTCTTTAAGGCAGCCTGCGGGAAAGACGCATTCACTTCCCCGCGCGAGTCTTTGAAGGATGGAAGTTTCAAGGATGCTAAACACTTTGAGGTTCTAAGGACAAAGGGTATTGGATTCTCCTTCCAGACTTATCAAAGACAATTCGATTCCTTTATGATGATTTACTTGTGGTGGTCAGTATTGACGTGTGTTATTGAGGTGTTGTTGTTATTCTACCTGTTGAATTAATCATTTCACCTGGTTATTCATTATTCATTTTGTTCATGTGTTCTCCTCTGAATTTCTTATTTTTCAGGTGTGTGTTAGCCAGGTGTGTTGTCATTTTATTTGTTCATTTCACCTCGATATTTATTAGTGATTTTGTTCGTGTGTTCTATGAATTTCTAGTTCAGACACGCTTTGCTCTCTCACCACGACTGTTTACAAGAGCACATAAATGATTAGCCGTGTTCGGAAGACCTTGTTACTTTGTTGCTAGAACCGTAAAAACACCCTTGAAAAAAACGTGTCACTTTATCTAGAGCTTTTTGAAAGTTGTGCAGGTGCGGCGCGGTGTTTGAAAATATGGTCCTTACGAGAGTGGCCGGTACGTGTAGACCTTCCTATCTCGGTCCGAACACATCTGAACAAGTCCTGGTTCCCGAGGCGTCACGCGGCGGGTCATTAGACTGTTAACTTCTGGTTCGTGAGGCGCCTGATGAGGACAAGAGAGGACATGGCGAAGGGATGAGCGAAAGCTAAAGGGAAGAGATACAAGTGAACTGGTATCACTGCAAAAATTCCAATTATATTCATGGCCGATAACCAGTGAGATACGTACTTTTTTTAACTGTATCGTTCACTGTTGACCAGTAAAGATGAGCGAAGGTTAAAGGGAAAAGGTGACAGTGAGCGAATATTAAAGGAAAAATTCCCGCTATTTTCATTGCCATTAACTCTCGCTATTTGTACTTTTCAAAGCACATCATTGACCAGTAAAATTAAACGAAGGCTGAAGGGAAGAGACACCGATGAGCGAATATTAATGAGAAAACCACCACTACCATTACCATTAAGTAGTGACATTAGTACTTTTCTAATTACATCATTAATATTGTCAGGTAAAGGTGAACGAAAGTTAAAGTAAAGAGACACAAGTGAGCGAACATTAAAGGAAAAATTCCCATTACTTTCACCACCATTAACTTGATATGATTACTTTCCAAATTGCATCACTCATATTGTTCAGTCCAGTTAACCGAAGATTAACGGGAGAGGCAGCTTTGAGCGAGTACTAAAGAGAAAAATTGCAATTATTTCCATTACCATTAAGGAGTGATATTAATACTTTTCTAATTACATTACAGGCCTGGGCATGTGAAATGAGGCGATGAGTAAAGAGTCAAATGCAGGAAAGACAATTTTTTCTACCTATCTAATGTTTTTTTTTTTCGGACTTTTTGTTGTCCTTGGCCGGTGCTCCTTTTACAGAAAAAAGAAAAGACAAAAAATAACGAAAATAACAACTATTTCCCTCGCCATTACACGGAAAGCATGAGTAATAATCGAGCAGCAGAATCTGTCTCGTCCATCGAACTCGAAAAGCAAAACATGTGAGGGAGAAAAGATCCACGTGTGAGCAATGATTAAACGACCGATTTCCTTTGCTTCAAATCCCATTCAGAAGGCAAGAGTGCTTCCCCGAACAGATCATCTCAGTCATTAAGTGAACGAGAAATTAAAGGAGAGAGAGAGAGAGAGAGAGAGAGAGAGAGAGAGAGAGAGAGAGAGAGAGAGAGAGTCCCCATTAAAATTTCCATTACTTTACCTCCCCATAAGAAAACGTTACTATCTCAGTTATAAATAAAAAAATAAAAATAAAATAAAAAAATCTAAAGACTATAAAAGGACAAGAAATCAGTATATGAGCAAAAAAAAAAAAAGTCACCATTACGTAAAATCCCATTAAAAAAAAAAACATGACAGTCTCAACTATGAAATTAACAAAAATCTACAGGAGGAAAAATAAATAAATAAATAAAATAGCAAAACTTACTCCCAACAAACTTTTATTTGACATTTTACACCAAATTATGAACTAAAAACAGTTAAAAACAAAGAAAAGTAAAAAAAAGGAGCAAAAAATATCCCCGCCAAAAAATTTATCTACATCCAATTATGAACTAAAAAATGAATAAATAAATAAACAAAAAGAAAGAGGGAAAAAAAAAAAAAACACAAAGAGCATTACGCCAAAGAAATCACCCATTACTTCAAAACCCATTCACCGATACATGGCATATTTACCTGATCACGTCATTTAATTTACCTGTTGTCGTTAGTCCCTTCATATCACCTTGTACTCTTTATAACACAGCCACCCTAACCCAACGTCACCCACCATCACCCAGCAGCGTTACCAGAGTCACCCTCATCCCTATATATCCATAATGGTAGTTAATGGATTGCGCTGCGCATCGCCCCCTGATCCCAGCTATCCCTCGTTAACCTTAAGGCTTCTATTACACTTCCTGCCATCTATACACAATCCTCTTGGTTTAATTCCATATGTATAGGTGACCCATACAGGTAATGCCCAGGCGGGATGGTATGGTATGGTGTGTTTGGTGTAATGGTGCCCAGAATTGTTGTAGTTTTCCTTCTTATAGTTCAGGAATGTTGTGATGAAATATTAGTTTGGATCTGTAATCAATATTGGGTGATTTAACTTAATCTTGCGGAATCTAACTTAATGTAAGGCAATGAGTGTGTGCTGTGGTCACTAAAATGTCTACCTGTCTGTCTGTTTCTCGATCTATTTGTTTATCTATCTATTTTTTTTATCTGTCTATCTATCTATCACCATATCTTTCCATTTATCTATCTAACTATCAATTAATCATCTGTTTTTTTCGTAGATATCAATTTTTATTTATCTGTTTGTCTATCTGTCCATCTATTTGTTTATCTATCTACCTGTCTTTCAATCTATCATCCATCTATGGTATTCTGTGACGAGTTTTCAACGTGCATCGCTTTTAGTGTGTGTGTGTGTGTGTGTGTGTGTGTGTGTGTGTGTGTGTGTGTGTGTGTGTGTGTGTGTGTGTGTGTTTGATATATATTTCATGTTTGTTGTTGTTGTTGTTGTTGTTGTTGTTTGTTGTTACATGTCTGTTGTTTTGATTTCGTGGTTTCCTATGGAAGTTATAATTGGGCGGGGAATATTTTTTTCTTTCCTCTTTCTCTCTCTCTCTCTCTCTCTCTCTCTCTCTCTCTCTCTCTCTCTCTCTCTCTCTCTCTCTCTCTCTCTCTCTCTCTCTCTGTGAGTGTGTGTGTGTGTGTGTGTGTGTTTATACTCATTCATCAGTAGAAACCTCATTCACATCAGTATACACACACACACACACACACACACACACACACACACACACACACACACACACACACACACACACACAGAATCACAAGCAAATAAAACAGACAAACATTGAAGAAGTTCTGATTTGTACACGCAGATTGGCTTGCAAACACACACACACAAACACACACACACACACACACACACACACACACACACAGCAAAAAAAACAAACTTAAAAGGTAAATTAAACAACAAAGTAAACACACACACACACACACACACACACACACACACACATCCCGTGTGACAGTTTAAGGGTTAAACACCAATTATACGGCTTTGTGACTCGTCTCTGATCGGCGCCACACACACACACACGCGCGCCGCACACACACACACACACACACGGGGCAGTTAAGCTTCTGGGAGTGTAGTGTTAACACCACACCACACCACCACACCATACCATACCACACCGCACGACACCACCACCACCACCACCGCACACCACCAACACACCACCACAGCACACCATACCAAACCATGGTATCCTTGGAACCCCGACCTGCCCAGCTCCGCCGAGCCCCGACCACCCCTCCGGCCCCCGCCCTGTCCCGCCGCGGCTAAGGTAACAGTTCCCCGTCACATATTTAGCGTAATTTCGGGGGTTTTGCAGGTGTTTCCAGGTTATTTAAAAGCTCGCTGTGTAGGAGTAGATGGAGGAAGTGAAGACGGAGGGGAGAGGAGGAGTGTAAGGGGGAGGGGAGAGGAGCAGGAGGTATGGAGGAGTGGTGCAAAAAAACTACTTCGGCTCTATATCATCATTTTATTTTTTTTTATCAGTGAAGTTTGCATTGTTTTTATATTTAATTCATTAATAGAAAAGTATAACAAGTTGTAGTACATAATAAAATCTTGTCTAGCTCTTCATTTGTTTTCGGTTATAATAACAATTTCGTCACTATAAATTTTCACTTTTTTTTTATTAGCACGCCTAGGATTGTTTTGGTGTTTGATTTAAGACTTAAAAAAATATAAGAAACGTGTCCCAAGTAATAATATTCAATAAAATCTAGCCTAACTATTCGTATTTTTAAATTGAAAATTAATCCGTTGCTATATTTGAAAAAATATTTTCTTTATACGACGAGAAACTTGTGTTTTCTTTAATTATCTGGAAAGTAAAAATTTTTTGTATCCATAATATGTGACATAAT
>NC_087188.1:9193734-9226234 GCF_035594125.1 Scylla paramamosain
CTGATGATGACTTTATACACCTGTTCTATTTTTACTTATGTCCAATCACTTATCCCACAAATAATAAGTGAAGGAACACTCCGCCTCTTCTCTCCCACATGTTTCTTTATTCTTTCATCACCCCTTCGTTCTCTCCCTCCATATTTCTCCCATTATTCCTTTTTTTCACCTTGTCGTCTCTATCCCCTCATCTTTCCACCTTACACACACCCTTTCTTTCCTCATTTCCTCTATCTTCATTTTTCCCTGGGCTTCATTTTTCTCACCTATTCCTCCATATTCTCCTTCCCTTCCCTTTATTCTCTTTTTTTGTTCTCTTCCTGCCTCGATGTCTTCATTTTTACGTCTATCTCCTCCTCCTTCCCATCTCTTCCTCTTTATTCCTCATCATTCCTCTCTTTTATCACTCGTTCTCCTCCTCCTCCTCCTTCTCCTCCTCACTAGGCAGCAGAAAGCAATTATCTTCTTTGTCAAGTTTTCTTCCTCACCTCACTTTCCTTCACTTTCCGTCAAACAATCTTTCTTACTCCATTTAACTCTCTCTCTCTCTCTCTCTCTCTCTCTCTCTCTCTCTCTCTCTCTCTCTCTCTCTCTCTTAACAGGCAGATCTATAAATGAGCAGTTAATCTCTCTCTCTCTCTCCTCTCTCTCTCTCTCTCTCTCTCTCTCTCTCTCTCTCTCTCTCTCTCTCTCTCTCTAATCAAGCAGTTAATGGTCGTTTAAAGATAAAGAACGAGTAGTAGTTAATAGCAGATAGGTAATTAACTACATGATTAGCAGTAGTTAATTAACCTTAGACAACCTTCCCGTACCTTGAGAAGTTAATTACAGTACTACGAAAATTATGGTAATCAAGTAATTAATTCTCGTCTCCAAAAAGTCATTAAATGGGATACCAACTATAATACACTAAATGTTACTGAGAACAACTAACTGCTTATACCTCACTCTATGTTAGGGTGGCAGTGTTAATTATGAGTCTTCGTAATTAAGTAATCATTATCCCTCACCTGTATCCTTAAGGGCAGCAACGGTGATGACATGACACAGGTTTAAACAGAGACTCGTTGCGTGCACCTTTCTCTCCCTGACTCCGTGACGCAGTGCTGTCCTGGTTCTCGTTTTCTCTCAGGGAACGTGATCCGATGGGTCTTTTAAAATTACTCTATTCCTCATTTACTGTATAATATCAGTTAATTCATCCCCCAGATTGCTTCTTGAAATTAAAATTATGCAGGAAAGTTGAGGAATAGTGACGTAGGAGTTCATAAAAGCGAACAAACAGAACTCTCGTAAAAGACCAAAGGGATAAAAAGAAAACGAGTGTGTGAGAAAAGGGTCTAATAATCGCGCAGACTCAACTAAAAGAATTGAAAGATGCACGATGCGTAGGAGGCAAAAGGAGATGAATCGTGAGTGCATCAATATACCTTTCTCTTCCCTCCCTTTGCCTTCCTTTGTACTTTGAGCCTCAGTAGAACACATAAGGGACAATGGGTGACGGGTTTACAGATCATTAGTGCCTCGAGACTGCCCAGGCCGAGGAGGAGAGCACACACTTGAGAAAAAAAATAGAGCGAAGATAAAAAGAAACCTTATAATGTTGAACGCTATAAAGAGAAATGTAATTAGCTACATTCCCAAAGGTCTCGAAGGCACAAGTAAGCTTAAAGTACCTGTTGTGAATACCTGTGCGAAATATAATAGGTGTAAACGTGTTTGTGAGATTTGAAAAGGAGTTTGTTCGTGTTATGAGTGAATTCAAAGGATGTTAAAGCACAGAAAAAAAAAATAGGAAAAAATATGCAAATATTATGAGATGTGTAAAGAAAAGAGTTTATGTAGGACTAGATGTTTCTGAGATTTGAAAAGTAGTTTGTTAGTGTTATGAGACAATGCGAAGAAAGTTAATGCAATGAGTTATTCCTTGTAGAATTGAAAAAAAAGTAAAATAAAAGTACATAGATATTTTGAAGTGTTATAAAAAGTAAAAGATATAAGAATAGGTGTCTGAGATTTGAAAAACAGTGTGTTCGTATTATGAGTGAATGGAAAGAAAGGTAATGCAAATGCGTAGTGTTAAAGAATAAAATAAATGTACATACGTAGATATTTCGAACCGTTGTGAAAAAAATGAATATATGTAGAAATATGTGTTAAAATATGTATCAAAATGTGCGGATGTGGAAAAAAATTAAAAAGAAATGGATACGCTACATCTGTATGCACGTACACACACACACACACACACACACACACACACACACACACACTCACGTCATAAAAATGCATGAAACCAATACTGTTAATGTAAATAAAGAAGAAAAAAGGCGGAAAATAAAAAAAAAAACGAATGGAAAAAATATTACTGTACTGTATAGAGCAAATGAAACGAGGAAAAATGAAATAATTAAATTTTTTCTCATTTTTGTACGTTTTGGGCTATTTTCTAGAGCCTCACTATTTTGGACTGCCTCTTCCATAACTTCACTATTTTTGGCAATTATTCCTCCATAGATTTATTTTTTTCGGCAGACTTTATTTCGTGGCTTAATGCTTTGAGAATTTTTTTTTCTTTAATTTTACTGTTTTGGGCTGCTTTCCCTCCAAAGCCTCACCATTTTGAGCTGTTTTATATCTTTCCAGTGCTGGGTTATTTTTATCCATAACTTTCCTCTTTTTGGAATGTTTTCATCTAAAACTTTCACATTTTGGGCTGTTTTCATCTATAACTTTCCTGTTTGGGCTATTTTCTTTCATATCTTCCCTGTTTTTGGGCGGTTTTCATCTATAACTTCCCAGTCTTGGGCTATATCTATCCATAATATTCCTTAATTTGAGTTACATTCATCTATAACTCATGTTTTCTCGTTTTTGCTTTGTCGGAATGTCAATATTTTCACCACGATCGTCTTTTTATCGTTCAGTCCCCTTTGTTATTCTCTTCCTTCGCTCTTTTGCATCGCTGTGATCGTCTTTTTGTCAGCGACGTTCCAAATTGACAGTATCTTTCGCCGCCGCCACACCAGAAGTAAAAAATAAATAGAAGCGACACTTTTTCTCTCTTTTCCTTTTTATTTCTCTCTCTCTCTCTTCCTGCGTGGTGGAGGAATTCTTCAATATTTTCTCAGTTTGAATTTGGTTTATGAGTGAGAGGTTCAAGTTTAGATATTTCTTTTTATAATTGATCGTCCTCTCTCTCTCTCTCTCTCTCTCTCTCTCTCTCTCTGGACGCCAGGTAGCTCTTTGGTACAGTCCTTTATCGTGCCCTAAGGTTCCCAACTCGATTCTACTGTAAAGGGAAACTTACATACAAAATTCTTTACTTATCAGTCTACCTGTCTATTCCAAGCCACGCCAGCAGTACCGCACTATCACCCTAATCAATTAATTTTTTTTTTTTTTTTTAGGTTAACTCTGGTTGCCTGCTTCAAAAGGAAGGTTTCAAGATACTTCTCATTATTTTCATTATTATTTTCTTAGGCGGCTGGCACCTTCAGTGGGTCTCCTTAATGCCCATACAATCCCAATGGCGTAGGTGGCGGAAGAATGAGGAATTAAACTACAGGAGATTCTTTCATTAACAATCAAGCCACTGAAGCAGTCACCTTCTTCCCAGCTTAATCCTCCTTCGTGGTCACCGTTTCTAATAAGCCTTTTTTTCAGTGGCACCCAAGCTGTACCACTACCAATTACTCTAACCACGTCCTCCCAACGCCTCCACAGTCCCCGTGGCGCGCGTGGTGGACGAACGGGGAACTAAGGTGCAGGAGAAGCACTACAACAGCGGCAGCATGATTGAGCTGAAGTGCATCGTGGATCAGGTCCCCTTCCCCCACGGCCCCGTCACATGGCGGAGAGGAGCCACCATCCTCACCTACAACACCTCCAGGGGCGGCATCAGGTGGGTGCAGGTGCTGGTCGTGTTAAGTGGTACTGCATGATTCTAAGGATAAGTTAAATAAAAAGAATGCAAGGAAGTTATGTTTAAGGTTAGATAATGAAAAAGTAACGCGTTTTACAGCATGATAAAAGAGGATTTGGTGATTCCAGGCTTAACTTAAGTATATGGAATAAAGTTATGTCTCCGGAAATGCCAACACGTGTGCTTTTAATGAAAAAGAAAAAAAAAGAAACAGTGAATGTAAGACAGTTTAAAGACTGTTGGTACAAATATAGATTTAAGGAGTACGAGCTAGTACAGAATATAAACATGAGTAGGGTTACATTAAAACAAGGCATTCTAAAACATCTAATAGAGGAAATCATTCTAATGCAGGGTATCTTACGGACTCCTAGTGATTTTGATGAGTATACAATGCAAAATAGATAAAATACAAGAAAACAAAGACATAGCATTGAAAAAAAAAAAGGGAGGGAGAGAAACAAGGAGAGAAAGGATAGATTTTACGATGCGATCTAGTAAAAGGATATTGGAACAAGTAGATAAGGGCGGAGGAAAGAGTGCGTTGAGGCCACAATAATATGATACCTCAGGGGCGTTCAGGGTAAGAGGCAAGGAAAAGTATTAAATTCTCTCAGCGATGTATCAGTGTGTCTATAGAGAGTTAAACAAGAGGAAGGAAGAAGGAAAGACGAGAGGCTGTTAAGTGTTTCTCGAAAGATTATTCGGGAAGTATAAAAGAGCCAAAGGGGAAGTGGAGGAATTATAAGTAAAAGAGAGTTATGAGAAGGAATCATAAGGAGAATCATAAGATCAAAGATGTAAAGGAAAAGTGACACAAAATAGGCAGTGTGTGTATAAGGGAAAGGGACACGAAAAAGGGTATCCAATCAAATATAAAGGATACAAAGGGAATCAAGAGGATTACGGGGATACAGGAAGACACAGAGGAAAGGGGAGGAAGAGTATGTAAGGAAAGGGAAAGGAGAAAGGGAATCTAAAGGGTTTTAAGTGAATCATGAAGGGATTAAGGACAAGTGCCTCTCATTTAAGGGTTCAGGAGACTCATGCACAAACCTGAATGTAAGGCCGTGTTAATTTCTTGCACCAACCCACGCCAGGTGAAGCTTAAAGGAAATTAAGCCACGTAAATAGTGAGGATGCACCATCTCTCTCACCTCCCACGGCGCCTACTGCAGGAGGGGAGTGGTAGTGATGATAATAATAGTAATAATGATGACGATGGTGATAATAATAATAGTAATAATGATAATAATAATAATAATAATGATAAAAATGATAGAAATAGTAGTAGCAGTAGTGGTGGTAATAGTAGTAACAACAAGAATAACAATAATAAATAGCTTTGTTATATTAGCAATTAACAAGCAAATAAGTACAATAAGTTTACCTGTAAGTTACCTGTGTTAATAATTTGTTGCGTTTTTTTTTTAGTAAGCACAATATAAATGTATAATACCAATACCATGAAAAAGGTAGAGGGAATGTCATGCTGCATAAACAAATGTGGCAATGAAACAACACTCTCTTATCGAATACACGCAGTACAAGAAATACAACAGGAAATGCAACAGCTGGTTAATATCCGGTGTTAATTGCTGCACTTTATCCGATCTGTCTGTCTGTCAGTATGTCTGTATGTATGTTATGTATGCATGTATCTGTCTCTTTTTCCCACCATGTCTGTATCTGTCTGTTTGTATGTATGTATGTATGTACGTTTCTGTCTCTACGTGTCTGTCCCCTCCACACCTCCCCTTCTCTCTCTCTCTCTCTCTCTCTCTCTCTCTCTCTCCCTCTCTCTCCCCTTCCTTCACAGCTTCACTATGTCGCCTCACTTTTCTCCCATTTCTTGAGTCCATTTCCTGCACCTTCAGCATCCCCGCGGGCTGAAGGGACTTATAGTAGACAGGTAATTCACACCTGTACTCATAAAGGTAGAGCTACAGGTACATTCATAAGGTACAAAATGACTCAAACTTACAAACAAAAGAGGTATATAAAAGCAGCTTGGAAACAGAATGCAGGTAAATTTCAGGACTTGTAATGGAAAGGAAATACACACCTGAGTTACAGACGTATTCATGAGCCGCAGAATTACTAAAAACTGCGTATTACAATAAAAATCCGAAAAAAAACTTGCTTCGGGTTTTTTTTTTTTTTTTTACGGGAAAGACAACTAATGGACTTTTTTCTTTTATTTTCTTTGCCAGTGGGACCTTCATTGTTAAAAAAAAAGGGGGGTAAAGGAAACTAAATAAATTAATGAAAAGAATGGGATAAAATAAATGACATACAATTAGACCGGATTTCAAAGAGTATATGCTTGATCTTAAGTGAAGGATCTGATAACCTTTCTCTCTAGGATAGAATAACAGAGTGGTTGAGATGTTGAAACTGTAGAACTTCTTAAAAAGGCAACTTGAGCTTAGAAGGCTTGTACGCTCGTTTAATTTCTGGTGAAGCTTCGAGTTTGCTCTTACGATTGTGGCATTGGCTGTGGTTGATTCGTACAGTGAGAAATTCTGGAAAACAGCAATGATATCAGTCACGTTAAAGAGAAAAGGGCTTTTAAACTTCAAAATTCATATGGACTTGGATATCCTGTCATGTTCCCTTGTAAGATGAATACTTATTGATGTGCTCATGTACTTTAAAGAATTACGTAAAACAAGTGAAATTTTCTACAAGTCGATAGGAAGATTAGGTTAAAAGGGAAAAAGAACAGAAGAAAATACAATCACGCAAAAAAAAAGGAAAAAAAGTGAGGAAAAAAAAATCCAGTGTGTATCTGAAATCAAAATACACGTAAAATAAAAACAAAAAAAATTAGATATACAGATCAACTCAAAAGTGTCCCCTGTGATCAGTGAAAGGCGAAGCGTGTGCTGCAAATAACCATACCGTGCAAGAGTATATAAAAAATGAACAAAGAACACTTAATCCTCTTTCCTGACTCTGCTGGAGTGAGGGGAGAGAGAGAGAGAGAGAGAGAGAGAGAGAGAGAGAGAGAGAGAGAGAGAGAGTAGGATAGATAGAGAAAGAGAGAGAGAGGTCACCCCAACGTTTGCCTCTACAATGGAAAACTTCTTACGTTCGCAGAGAGAGAGAGAGAGAGAGAGAGAGAGAGAGAAAGAGAGAGAGAGAGACTCCCACACCCCCTCTGGCGACTAAAATAAGCCCACCTGAACCATTTTCTGACACCTCGACCAGTTTTCTATGACAAGCGTACTTGCTCTCCCATTTTCTGTGTAATTCATTTCTACACCACCCTCGTTTGCATAGTTAATTAGCGACACTCACCTGTACTCTTGGATTCAGGTGCGCACGTGTTAATTTGCACTCGAGTGTCACAGTAGGAATTAACCGAACATCATTCCTTTGTAGCTGCGTTCTTTCAAGAGCTTAGGATCAAATGCCGAAGAAAAGGAGAACATTAATTAAGCCAGAGTACCGAACCAAACCTATTGCAATATATCTTTTTACTACCACTGAGTCACTGAGGATTAAATAAGGTTAAGTTACTGATAATACAATTTCAGGAGTCATGGCTGTGGCAGTTGGTAGCCTCGTGCAGTATTACCAGCATGAGTCAAGCAGATTTTCCAGTAGAATCCTGACACTCGTGCTTGGAATATGTGTGAGCAGGACATGTATTTCTAAACGCTTCGGTATCTTATCTCGACTTTCAACAGGCTCTAGTGGGAGTTACACGGTTTTCAAGCGTTTCAAGTGATTCTATCGATAGTTTAGTATGGATTATACATCATTAGTTAGAGAAAAACACCGATGGAAACTCGACAAATCATCTCTGTGACCTTCGAAAAACAGTCCTGCAGAGAGAAAAAAATATTGACGTTTCACTTCAATGCGCAACAAATCACAGCTCTAAATCATTACGCAACATTATTACAACCACCCCACAACAAAGGAACGATATTAAATGACTAAATTCTCAAATATCTAGGTAGTATAATGCTTTGAGGCGGCGATCTTAGTGGTTTGTGATTAAGGAAACGCGCCTCAAGTGCCAGTGAAAGCGATAATACGTTTCCAGCTCCAAGGCAGTCAGACACAGGAACTCAAGTCTCAGTTAAGTGTAGCTGCACCTTCCCAGACGTTTGTATTAAGATCTAATGCTTTACAGATGCACTGGGGTAGGCAAGAAAACTCCATTCGTCATTAATAGACTTGAAGTTTTCTGTGCAAAGTGTTTTTCAGGCAAGAATTAAGAGGGGCTGGTTTGGTTACGCTGCGCTGTATTCTGAAAAAAAAAAAAAAAGTGGAGGTTTGATGGTTTAAAGACTCACGCGGGAACAAAAGACAGGCACTCAAGACCCACTTCTCCATAACCTTGAAACTTTGCACGGAATGATTTTTCAGGTGGGAATTAACAAGAGAGCGGTGGCTGGGCTTGGTGCGGCCTGGTAGCACCGCGTTGTATTCAGGAAAAGTGGAGGTTAGATTCCATTAACGCGGCGGACAACGGGAGCGAGACACACGCCGCGCCACTCCCAACCTCCATCATTTAGCTTTACGATTAAAAAAGTTAACAAAGCTCCTTAACTTTGAGAATTAATATGATGGGATTCTTGCATAATATTAAGCTTCCCCGCGTCCCTCTCTCCCTCTCAGCGTGAAGGGCAACGAGGCGGGGGGCTTCATAAGGAGTCGTCTCTACGTGGCTGATGCGACGCCCCAGGACTCCGGCTTCTACTCCTGCTGGTACAAGAACATCACCAGCGATACTGTCACCGTCCATGTCATAGCAGGTCAGGCTTAGTCAAAGTGGGTCAATGGCTTTTTTTTTTTTATGCTTCGTGCTTTCATTTTCTTTTTTCTTTTTTTTAGGAAGACATGGGGGTAGGGGAGAGGACGTGGATGTTTTTTTTTTCGTTTTTTTTTTTTTACGTCTTATTTGTGCTTTCCTGCATGTCCTTGTTTCGAGGGTGTTTGGATTGACTCTGTTTGTTTCTAGTTTCTGCATCACAAGTTTTTTCTTCCTTTCTTTTCACGAATTTTAGGGAACGTCAATCAGAAATTTGGTTCAGAATTTTTTAAGGAACTTTTTTTTTTCTTTTGAGGAAGAAAGGGAAAATAAATCTCTTGTTATTTCGAACCAGCACGTACTCATTTTTTCTCTTTTTGTCGGGGAAGGTCGAGGGAGAGAAGGGTGTGGCTTCACTCTTTTATTAATAAATTCCATAGCGTCACAATTTTCCATTTTAGTTCTTTAGATATTTTCACCAATTACGAATTCAGTCTTGTGTTTTCTATAATCTAGCAAGTTATGATACATTTCTTAATCTTAATTTCTTAATTTCTTAATCAAGTATATAATTATCACTATCACATCACTCTTCCCTTCTACAGGAGAGAACTCAGCCGCCATGCAGCACGACGGCCTCCCAGGGTCAGGAGGGAACGTTAGCGGCGGCCCCTCATCCCTACAGCCTTCCCTAGCCCTGCCTTCCCTCCTCGCCTTGGTCACCGTGGCCTCCTGGGTGCTCTCCTCCTCCTGCACCGCTTCCTTCATCACCACAGGGACAAGCACCTTCGTCAATAGTGTGTTGTTTCCTGAAGGGATCACATGGAGTAAACAGCAGAAGGAACACGAGGAGGAAGAGGAGGAGGAGGAGAAAAGGGCTACGAGATAGTCATTTCAGGAGTCCCAGCCCTCGCCTTACTCCTGAAGAAGGCGCTGACGGGGTTCCAAGTCCTCCTGCTACGTGAAGTTCATATATTTCGTGCCACAAAAGTAGTCGATAGGTGTCTTCGGGAAAATATGATAGAGAAGTATATGACATTTATATATATATATACATATATATTTTATGTGTTATGTTCCTTCCCTGCTCTTCTCCGTGTGTTCCTCCGGGTTAAGACTTTCCGTTCATGTGTGTGTGTGTGTGTGTGTGTGTGTGTGTGTGTGTGTGTGTGTGTGTGTGTGTGTGTGCGCGCGCGCGCGCACGCACGCGCGATGTTATGTACGTATTTTCCAACTAATGTAAATATGTGACGTTACTAAATGTAAAAAAAATATATAAAAAGATACTCATCATCATTATTATCGCTCTTCTTCTCCTCTTTGTTTTTCTTTTCTTCTTTATCACTACTACTACTACTACTACTACTACTACTGTCAACATTGTATTCATCATGACCACGCCCCTCACTGCCCTCTCTCCGCCATGGCATCTCGTATCACGCCGGTCTGTCAGCCACATAATAAATCTCCGTGTGTCAGTGCTTGTTTTACAACCTTACAGCTTCACCCCGTATTCTGAAACGCCTTGGTCTCTCACCACGACTATTTTCAGAGCCAGAGTTGCTTAGCCGGGTTTTCCAGTGTTTATCCTGTTAATTGTGTAGAAGTATCGTTTATCCGCCAAGAGAACAGTAAAAAGACACTTAAGAACCAGTGTAACGTCAACTAGAGCCTTTTTCAATGCAGTTCCGAGAGTGTTTCTCCTACTGAAAATGTGGAAATATTGTTAATCTGTCACTATAACTTAAAAAACACCATTAAAACCCTCAACTAGAGACTTGAAAGTAGCCAGGGTGCAGACAGAAGTGCTTCAGAATATGGTCCTTCACCCTTTAGCTTTAAAATTCCGGTAAAATGTCCGCCAACGCATACTGAGAAGCATCTAGTGAAGTACGTATTAGTCAGTGAAGTGAGATTACATTACCATTGTGTTTATGAAATGAACAAGTGAGTGTTGAAATCCGTGCCTGGTTTAAAGGAGGAAAACCTCCACTGTTGATTAGATTGTTAGAATATCTAAATGAATTATGCCGTTATCTCTCTCCGTATCCTTTGTTTTGATTCTCTCAGGTAAATATGTACTGTACCCTTTATGCTTTACTTTATTTTGCACGAGTAGCATTACTTATGAATTTGACTATTGGAGTATCAAGGAAAAGTTTGTCATGAAAATTCAATTGTCCACAAAGATATTACGTTTTATATTACAAAGAAGAATGTCAATATTTTAGTTTTACTACTCAGCAAGAACAACATGACTTATGTACCAAACTAATAGAGTATTATCAAAAATAGCAGTTTTCCGTAAAAATTAGTTTATTCATAGAGATATTACGCTCTTTACTTAAAAAAGAAAATCAGTATTCTAAGGGGAACTTTAACAAATTCTTGACTTGGTTTCAATCAAACGAGTCCCATTACAAAAGATGACAACACCCATCAGTAAAAACATCATTAATTCAAGACAGGCAAAGGAAAAACACTCGACATTACCTTTGTACATTTTATAGTAAACAATAGATACAAAATATAATTAACTAAACTTATAAAGTGTCGCATACAGGGAGCCTTAAAACCCTTGTGGCCTAAGAATTTGTGCAAACCGAAAATTTCAAGGTCTAAACACACAGAATCAGCAAGCATCACTTACCTGGAGGAGACTTGTTAGGCCTAATCAAATATACGTAGGCCTCCACACACCTTCAAATTCTTCGGTGGACTCGAAACAAAGCACAAATCACATGAAAAAAACACACAACTCTCCCTCTCTCCTGTGATCCTCTTGCTGTCTCTCTTTACTGACTCATGAAGCCTCGACTCACCGTCTGCATGGTTCGAAGCTTCATATGAACCCTAACGGCCTCTCATTTATTGCTTCACTGTTTCATAAATGGAGCTACCAAAAATACATGAACTATATAAAATAATGACCTTAATTTTATTTCATGCATTATCTAACTGCCTTCCCTAAATTATTCGGACATATTTTATTACTAAACGCTGACGTAACACTCGCTATACGTGGTGAACGAAACGAAACACGGGAACCTCAAGACAACGTTAAATTAGAACGCAAATCATTACGTTCCTAAAATCATTGCTCTAACAATCTTTTAAGACTATTAGTGCTGACGTAATCTTATGAACATGAATATAACCACAAACAAATCACTTGAAATATACATCATCATCATCATCACTATCATCAGAAAGTTACGGATTCGTCATTAAAACACATGGAAAGAGAGAGAGAGAGAGAGAGAGAGAGAGAGAGAGAGAGAGAGAGAGAGAGAGAGAGAGAGAGAGAGAGAGAGAGAGAGAGAGAGTAAACTACACCTTATCTGGCAACATTCATCCTTTCAGAGCGAGGTCATGAAAAGATTACAGAATCAAAGGCGACGTTAGTGATCGCCAGCCTTATCTCACCACTTTCTTGGGGCTCCAGTTGGGACATTTTTTTTTTACATTCATCAGTACGCCTCTATTTCAATCTAAGAGAAAATGACACGATTTTATTTTTTTTCATGAAACATTGAAAGTAAAATCATTCTCTTCATCTTTTTTCCTCTTCCTTCATCTTTTCCTTATCTTTCCATTTTTTTTTTTTTTTTTGCGGAACATTCAAAATCAGCGCTTCCTTCTCGTCCTTCTCCTTATTCTCTTCCTTCTTCTAATATTCATTGTCTTTTCTTCTTGTCACTCTTCCTTTCCTCTTCCCCCCCGTGCCTTCCATATCCTACTTCTGAATACTGCTTCGAGAAACTAAAGCACTTAGGACCTTCACCCACTCCTTCAGCGGCACCTTCTGTTGTATCTCCCCCCCTCTTTCTCTCTGAACACAATCTGTCTGAAATTTCATCACCTTAATCTTTACTGGACGTCTCACGAGTTTCTCAAGGACACACACATCACCACAGACAGTCTCCTCTACTCTACTAAATTACTGTGTTGTAGATGTACTGAACAGGATATAAAGTACATAAGCTACACGAGCTCAACTTAATACTGATAAGAAAGCGAAATAATAGCTTTGCATTGTTGTACGTATATAAAAAAGTACTCTAATCAGTACAAGACACTAAAGAGAAGTAAGGGTGCAGAGAACAAATGCGTGATGGAATTCAATAACCAACACAAAAGAAAAGAAAAGATAATAAAATATGGAACAGTACGAAAAGTAAAAGAAAAAGAAAACTCCACGAGACGAGAAATAGGAATAATAAAAAATCGTATAAACAAAACACCGCACTCCAGACCAGAAAACTAAAACCAAAATTTAAAAAAATACTAGAAAACACTAAAATTTATCGATAAAAACACACAAAGCTACAGAAAACGCATCAAGTCAAGAGGGAAGACTCAGCTACCGTCCTCTGTCAGCAGTTCACGCCCTTTCATCGTAGGCGACGCCCGAGTAGCGATACCTGAGGGTGCGACGGTAGAAGTCAGACAGGTGGAAGCAGGAGATGGTGAAGAAGGCGACGCAAGCGCAGCTGAGGGTGATGAGGGAGGAGCGCACCAAGGTAGACGTCTGTACAGGCAGGTACTCGCCTGTCATCTGCAGGAGAAAGATAAGTTAAAGAAAATTACTGGAGAAGGAAGAGAGCGAAAACTGGTAAGCAAATTATAGTGACGAGAGGAAGAGAAGATGAAGGTAAGGTTATGAATACAGATAGGGAAATGGGAAGAAATCTATCACCTGCAGGAGAAACGTAAGTTATGGAGAAGTTACTGGAGAAGGAAGAGAGAAAACTGGTAAAAAATGTAGACTGACGGGAGGATAAAGATAAACTAAGGAATAGAAAAAAAAATATGGGAAGGAATGAAAGAAGAGGACGAAAAGAAAAAAACTCAGGAATTAACTTCAAGAGATAGACGAAGGAAGAGACAGAAATGAAAAGAAGGGTAGAAGGAGGAAGAAAAAGAAAGCAAATATAGGATAAACAGACAAAAGGTAAATTGAGAAAAAATAGGAAAGGAGAGTGAAATATAACGAAATAAGGCAGATGAACAATACGAAAAGGAAATAAAAGATGAAGAACAGGTATACAGAAGGAGGAGGAAGAGAAGGAGGTATATAAACCATTAAAACACAGAGCTTATCTCTCTCACCCTCTTATCCAGGTTGCTGTAACAGGAGCCGCCCTTGTTGTTTGCTGAATTGAGACCCATAGCACTGCAGGTGAGCCTCAAACCCTCAGCCATCGTGCAGGTCACCGCCAGCATCAGCAGCATGGCTATGATGATGCCAGTCAAGGAGAAGGCCGAAGCGTAGGTCAGGTCCTTGGTATTTCTAACCTGTAGGAGAGAGGAAGTGTAGGTGAGGGAGTGTAAATAAAAGCAGGGAGAAGGAATAAGTATAAGGGAGGGAGGGTGAGGTAGTGAGAGGGAGTGTTTGGTAGTGAGGGAGTGTAAGGGTGTCGTGAGGGAGGCAAGGTCATGGAATTGTGAGGGAGAGACGTAGAGGATGGAGGGAGTATGAGGGAGCCATTGGGGGAGGGAGTGTGGGAGTGTGATAGTTGAGAAAGAGTGATAAGGATATCTCTCTCTCTCTCTCTCTCTCTCTCTCTCTCTCTCTCACTTAATCTTCTATTATACCCTCCCCCTCCCACACACACACACACACACACACACACACACACACACACACACGTCGATGCTACGCCACAACACCAACAAAAAAAAAAAAAAATTATCTTAGCACACCTGAGAGCCAATCAATCAGTGCCTTCTCACCTGCCCTTGGCCTCACCTTGATCGTGTAGACGAAGCCGGCGAGGAAGGCTATGATGATGGACACCACAGCTCCGTACGTTATCCAGTTGCAGACAGAGAGTGAAGTTCCGAACTGGTACACGACGACTGAAGAGGCGGTCTGTGGGGAGAGTAAGTGGCTGAAGGATTGACTGATCGGGTGATTGACTAACTGGCTAATTGGATGATTGACTGACTGGGTGATTGACTAACTGACTGATTGACCAACTGGCTGATTGACTGACTGACTGATTGACCAACTGGCTGATTGACTAACTGGCTGATTGACTGACTGGCTGATTGATTGATTGACTTGTCCGAAACCCTTCCTCGAGCCTGGTCACGTCTATGTCATATTAGGTTGGAAACTCTGCCACTGTCATGTCGGCAACACTGGGGTGGACGAGGCTACGAGCTGCCACAACTGTCCCCAGCGTGTTCCGGTCTCTGCACCAAGCAATGTCCTGAACATGTTGCCAGCACGCGTGTGACGTGTTTCTCTCAGGCGACGAGGAATGCTTCAGGCAAAGTTCTCGGGCAAGTGAAGCCGCGCCTTAATGCTGATATGATGATGATGATGATGATGACGATGATGATGATAATGATAACAATAACAACAATAACAACAATAACAACAACAACAACAACAAACAAACAAACAAACATCAACAAAACCAAAAACAACAACAACATAATAATAACAATAACAATATAATGATAAGACATAATAATAACATAAGTAGCATCCGGCAATAATAAGTGTTATACTGCCATTACAAACTAAAAATTAAAGTAACCTGGTCATTTAACATCCTCACTTCCCAGTAAGATCTGTTTGAGTAAGACTACCGAAGCAACAATATTACACTATAACACTAACACTGCAGCTATTAACCCATTAACAAGCAACACACCTTGGAGTAGAGGTAGCAGGAGGACAGCTCTGAGTTGGCCCAGTACTCCGTGATGACGCCCTGGCAGATGGCGCCCACGATGCCGCACACGATGCCAATGATGTAGAGGAACGGCATTCCCAGCATGGCCATCACATCCCAGCAGTCGTTCTCCTCCTCCTCCTTGTGTCCCCGGTGGCGACCTAAGCCAGGGGGAGGCGAGTTAGTGTAAAAGATTATGACTGCCATTATTATAAGAACATAAGAATACAAGAAAATAATGGAATTTGCTAGTATTCATCAGCCCTACACGTGGGAGTCCCTGTACAAGTCCCTGTATAAGATATATTTACGTGTTTCCATCTATTATACTCATCCATAAATTTGTCTAATTATCTTTTATTCTTTTTATTAGCAGTGCTGTTTCTATTTCATTGTTTTCGTGTGACCCACCAAGAGAGGATACTCATTGAATATAAAACTACAGAATGAAAAGAGCTGTCTCTCCTTAACAGAATATTAATGAAACACTACGTAGATCACGACTTGTATTGTAGGGACATCAGAACACAAGAAAATAAAGGAATCTGCTAGTACTCATCATGCCTACACGTGACAGTCCATGTATGAAAGACACCTACTTGTTTCCATCTATCATTCTCATTCATAAATTTATCCTTTTATAGCTAATGACTCGACACTAACAAGGTGATTACTCATCATGAAACACTTTGGGATCTCATTAGCATTATTTTCAAAAGCCACAGGGATTGTTGACTGAGTTCTGCGTAATGGTGTTTTTCTCGCTGGTGATTCCAAACTCTTGTTGAACTGTCACTAGAACCATGACAAACTGATGAAAACCCATTGCCTTCCACCACAGTCTGTTCAAAGTTTTCCAGATAAAAGTTTGAACAATCTGAAAATGCGATCTTACAACATTTACTTAACAAGGAAAACAGACAGATAGCAGATAATATACCAGGAAGTGTCGCTGAACAGAGAGAGAGAGAGAGAGAGAGAGAGAGAGAGAGAGAGAGAGAGAGAGAGAGAGAGAGAGAGAGAGAGAGAGAGAGAAGTATAAGACTAATAACAAGAGTTTTTGATAAGGTAAAGATAACACAAGCAAAAGAGACACAAGGTTAATGAACGAAAGATCGGGAAGTGGAGTTTATTTTTTTAACTTAATGATTCGTATACGTTTGTGTGTGAATCAGGACTTTCCGGAAGGAGTGAAAATTGAGGACATGGAGTTGACTATGCAAAAAAAAAAAGAAAAAAAGACCCCTATCTTGACTTGATTTCGATATATATAATGGGACTGAAAAAGAAGAAAGAATAAATGAAAGGAAGATATAATAAGATTGTTAGGTTGACTGATTGATTAAAGGTGTGTCAACAAGCATTCAGCATTCACTGGAGGACTGCGAGGGTCGTATGTAAAAAAAAAAAAAAGTCAAGTAAGAATAACTGCAATGGCGCAATGCAGAAGGAGAAGAAGAAAAAGAAGAAGAAGAAGAAGAAGAAGAAGAAGAAGAAGAAGAAGTTAAAAACAAAAAAAAATCAAGCAAAAATAATTTCAATAGAGCAATACAAAAGAAGAGGAGAAAGAACAAAACAACAACAACAACAACAACAACAACAATGAAGAGAGAGAAAAAAGAAAGAGAAAGAAAGAAAGCGAAACAATGCATGACTCTCTCTCTCTCTCTCTCTCTCTCTCTCTCTCTCTCTCTCTCTCTCTCTTTCTTAACCATCCCTTGCTTTCTCACTCATCTTCCTCACTCTTCTGCGCATGCCTGTCTTTAATGTTTATGGCTATGATCCCCAATGGAGTAATGCAGGAACAGGTACCCACGGGGCCTTCACCGGAGTGCCGCGCCCTTATCAGCTTGCGTGGTGGTGATAAACACTAGTTCCGGCTCAAGAAAATTTCTGTGTGGTGCGTCATGGAGAACAAATGGTGGTGACGGTGGTGGTGGTGGTGATGGTGGTGATGGTGGTGATGATGGTGGTGGTGGTGGCGATGTGAGTAATAATTTTAAACTACTAACATTATTATTGTTATTATTATTGTGGTTACTACTACTACTACTACTACTACTACTACGACTACTGAAGCAGAAGAAAAAAAAGACAAGAAGAGGAAGGGACAAAAGAAAGGACAAAGACATAACAAGTAGAATAAAAGCGAGAAAAAGAAGGAGAAACACGAGAAGAACAAGAACAGCAACATCAAATCGAAAAAAAAAAAATCAGCTAAAAATAATAAGAAATGTCGTATTTTATCTTTTTACTTATTCGGTCGTCGCATAAATCGAAACAAACAGAAAGAAAGGAAAAGAAAAGAAAAGAATCATTCGCATACATGTAAACCTTCCGTAAACTCAAGTACTAAATGTCAGTCCGTGTTATACTTTACATCAACAATCCCTTCACATACTTACTCGTACACTTAATTAAGACCCATTTACTGTAATCATCAACAAACATCAATTTCTCTAAAAGCGTCTGTTTGAATTTCTCGTCTTTATCTAGGAAACTGTTAATACGTTCAATCACACTACGGCGGTGGACAAAAGTGGAGCTTATATCAGGGTTACGTTGGCATTCCTTATCTTGCCCGCGAGCTTAGAGCGGAATACTCTAGATCCGGGTTGTGCTGTGTAATTACTTTAACCACTTCACACTTATGCTTCAAACACGTGAAGAATTTTGAGATGCTTAAAAGTGAGTAAAAATTTAGTTCTCTCTCTCTCTCTCTCTCTCTCTCTCTCTCTCTCTCTCTCTCTCTCTCTCTCTCTCTCGCTTACTATTCGGTTAATTAATTCGCACCGCGTCAAAATGAATGCTCTTTTTCATAATGCATTGGCTAGTTGATGACGTTAACTCGTAATTCGTGAGGCTATTTGATAATGTGATGATCAGATGAATGTGATTTGTATTGGCAATGGCTGTTTACGTGTGTGTGTGTGAGTGTGTGTGGCATCAACAATTACACCTAACCAACAAAATATGAAAAGAACAAAAGAAATAGAAAAATGAAGGAAATGTTCATCTTTCATCAGCAAAACGTGAATACACACACACACACACACACACACACACACACACACACAAGAAAATCTACTCACCCATGTTGCCGTGTGTCACTTTTTTTTTCCTTTTTCCTTTTATTTCCCTCCTTTATAAGTTAGACCAGCGTCTTGTGGCGTACTTTCCTTCAACACTATGCACGCTTCTATTTGAACCTGCACTAAACACGATGAAATCCTTCTTATGCACTTCTATTAGGATTCAAAGGACGGCGAGGAGGTGCTGGGGGCGTCTGGGTGGTGACTGAGAGGCGGTGTTCCATGGACAGTTCACCAGGATTCTTATCTCTCAATATGACGCCAGATTAGATAGCAGTAGTGTTATCGTTTGAGTCATATAACAAGCCTCGCCCCGTGTGACAACCGTTCAGGAACTGGTATAGTATTAAGGAAGGCTAGGCGGTCTTTCCTATTGCATGTTTCCTATCTCAGTTATTCTGTTTTTATGAATGGAAAAGATTTGCATGTATTTGTAATCGGAAGTGTAGTAATTTCCGGGATTATGTAATCTCTTTTCTTTCTGTGTGTGTGTGTGTGTGTGTGTGTGTGTGTGTGTGTGTGTGTTTTCATTATCATTGTTCACGGCTTTTAATTTGTGATATGAACGATATATGATGTTCCCAGATTACATTTTTTTTTTTTTATAATGCAGTTAAAATTGGTGCTAACCGTAGATTCTTCCGTTATATAATAATAATGATATGTACAGTTTTTCCAGTCAAATTATATGTTGTTAGCAAATGTTTTACAATTAAAATACAAAACGGAACAAATAAATCTATCATACTATTGTATATTTTTTTTCCTATCAAAGAAATCGAGAAAAGGAAAAGGTGGAGTGTTGCCAGGTTGCTTAGCGTTGATTATGAACAATAAAAAGTTTTCCTCCTCTGTCATTTATTTTGTGGCGGTGCACACGGCACTGAGGTGGCAGCACCGCGACTGCAACAAGTGCTGACGCGATGGCGAGCAGAGGCAATCTCTCTTAGCATTTCGAAATAATGAAGCACAACTTATGGCGGGCGTTTCTGATAGACGGTTTCGTTCAGTTCATAACTTAAGACATACGGCTTATGATATACATTGTAAGTCATGATACTCATAACACATGTCATATCTTTGTGATGTATGAGCGGTCTGTGTACCGTTACGTATTTATCCCTCCTCCCCCTCACGCGACGCTGCTGCCAGGCGAGGCAAACACGTGACAGTAGTTCAGTGTTTCATTTCTCACTCTCGATCTCATTCTCTCATTCTCTCTTACTTGTCAGCTATGAAAGGCCTCTCACTAGTCATCAACAATCATTTATTATGTTATTCTCTTTGGAGTGATTCTGCATTAGTCAAAATTGTAGTGTACGTAATATCAATTCATTTTATAACTCTGATTTTTACTGTAATTTTCCTTCGAATTGTTTTCTTATGATTATGTATCTCAGCCAACAAGCGAAGTTATTAATATAAAGAAAAAAAGAAAAAAAATGTTTTCCCCATCAGTTAATACTTGCATTAAGATAAAAACATACAGAATAACGAGAACTTGCAGGCATCGCTGCACTCCCAAATGTCGTAACCAAGAAACATAAAAAATAAATGAAACACGAAATAAGAAGGAAGAACAAGCGACAAGAACGGAAGAAAGAAAGGATGAAGAAGGAAGGAAGAAACCACTTAAGGGAATAAGTGAAGAAGGAAAAATACAGACACGTAAGCAGATACCAAGATTACAACAAACTATCACAACTTGACAAGACAAACAGGAAAATCTTACAGTAATAATCACTTGTGTTCACGTCATCTTACGCCATACTCCTTTTTGCCTAGCTGTCTGTATACACGTGTACTCGGCCCACCCTCCCTCTCCCTCCCTCTCTCCACCGTACGATAGCAAGAATGATAAAGATAACACGATTGTGGGGGTCAGGCAGCCATTGTTTCCTCACGACCTCCCTCTCTTGGGCTTCAGATTCCGTTTTCTACTTGAGTCTGACCTCACAGCGTCTCCGTTTTCTTCGGGTTCTTGTTGATAGGGAGACGTTATAGAGATGTATAAATTTCTTTTTTATTTATTTTTTTTTTAGAATTAGATAATGGCAGAGGTCGTTAAGGACTCTCTCTCTCTCTCTCTCTCTCTCTCTCTCTCTCTCTCTCTCTCTCTCTCTCTCTCTCTCTCTCTCTCTCTCTCTCTCTCTCTCTCTCTCTCAGATGGTTCTATAGTACAATGATAGACTCGCGCCCTAAAGGTTACTGCTACTCTACTTATGTCATTTTCTCGGTGGAAGAAGTAGCGCTCCCTCTCGTAAAACTAACCGGCGCTGTATGACCTTGCTATAACAACCTCCCCATCTCTCTCTCTCTCTCTCTCTCTCTCTCTCTCTCTCTCTCTCTCTCTCTCTGGTCACACTATCAACACTTCCCACGTGTAACCTTGACAATCACCATCCAAACTAGTGCTGAATTTTCAAGCTGCATCTTCCTGCTAGCGCTCCAGCGAGGCTCGTGAGGCGTAGCTGGGAGGAAAAACAGAAGAAAAGCACGTTAGCCCTTAATGCCCCTCGCCACACCGTCTCTGTTGCTTGGAAGTCTCTCATCACCCTTTATCTCATCATCTCCTTTATCGCGCGGAGGAGTGAGTCTGGTGATAGCCGTAACGGACACCTTTACTCTACGTAGTTTAGATATCAAAGAATATCGTTGTTAGGGCCGTACTCTAAAACACTTCTGCCCGCACCTTCACTACATTCAAAATCCTCTTGTTGAAGTTACACGGGTTTTTTAAGTGTTTTTTTTTTATTTATTTTTTTTTATGATTCTAGTGACATAATAACAAGATTTCTACATTATTAACAAGAGAAACAGTCTCGGGAACACTGCCAGTCATCTCTGCGGCCTTTGAAAATACTTGTGGTGAGAAAGCAAAGCGTTTCGCAATACGGACTTTAGAGGAATATTGCTAATAGATTTTTCCTTGCTGTAGTCATCTCTTGTTAAAAGCACTGTAAAGAATTGCTTGCTTGGACACACACAGAAGAGAGTAAGAGATTAATTTATTCTTTTCTAGGTCACAAAAATGCTTGACAGACTGTAGCATATACATTAAATCTCTGTAAAGATATATGTGCTTAGGAAGATTCTTGTTTAGTTGTGTATATAGGTTACAGAATTTGATTCTTACTTTTACCTTCTGCCTTTATATCTTCTTTATTTTCTTAGTGGTGTGTTCTTTCCCTTCCTGGTGTACAGGTGATTCTTTTTGATGTTGATGGTGGTGATGGTTGTGGTGTTGTTTAAGTCTCCGAGTCTGTCAGCCTTTTAATAATCTGATTTCTAGTAAATTCATATTGATTTATTGAGTTTCATAATTGCTCCACTAAAATCAATGAGTTACGTATTGAGTTTAGTAAAATACTCGCCTTAAAAGTTTCTAGTTTTACTCTGACTTACAATGGATAATTTCAATAAGACCTGAGAGTTTACCGGTACTGTGAGAGATAATCCGGTGACTTGCGCTCTCTTGTTGCCGCGTATCAGAAGTGCGATCGATGAGCCCCTGCTGTTGGCAGAGTAAACAGTTGGTGGCCCTGTATAGTACCTCTAGTGTTGCATCTAATAACTGATGCAACAACACACGGGTATGAGGCAATGCTGCCCTGCTGTACGAGACAAACATGAATAATGAAGGAAAAAGAAGCAAAAGCCCATTACTCAAAACGCTTTCTTCTCTCCTCAGGACGAAGAGACACATGTTAGGCATATTTTCAAAGTCCACGTCGTGTTCTCATGAATACTTTTCTCATTGATGGTGCAAGCTTGTTCGCTATCACTGGGGTCATGAAAGCAACAGTCAAAACCTGCAGTTACATTCACCAAAGCCAGTTAAAAGTAGTTCAGACAAGACACTGAAGAGCCAGGAAATGTGGGACCTGTCTCTCCCACGCGCCAACCATCCTGAGTCAGGTGTGCCGCGTCAGGCAGGTAATATTATCACCTGAGGATATATATAATTAGTAGAGGTCACATTATGTATTATATGTATTGCACATGATTGTCTTGGCAAAATACCTTATGTAACAAGATTCGAAGTTAAATGATCGCACTACTACTACTACTACTACTACTACTACTGATGCTATTACTACGACTACTACAACTACTACTACTACTTCTACTACTACTACTATTACTACTACTACTACTACTAGTACTAGGTCGACGTAGTAGTAGTAGTAGTAGTAGTAGCAATGATAATAATAATTGTAATGATGATAATAATAATAATAATAATAATAATTATTATAATAATAATAATAATGATAATAATAATAATAACAATAATAATAATAATAATGATAATAATAATAATAACAACAGCAGCTTCCCGCCACGCCTTGCAGGGCAAACACGGGCGTGTTAGCACAGTGAACACTGCCACTCAACTAAAACGAAGTCGATAAGTCTGCTCCTGCACCTCACCGATCACTGGCTGGCCATCACACTGGCTCTCCCAGCAGTGACCTTTGTGTTGCTGACTTTCGAGGCGGCAGGACGAAAGTCGAGTCCCCGGCCCTTCACGCCCCACAATCCCTGAACCATCGTGCCACGCCGCCCTCACGATGCTGCCGCCGGATGTCTCGTCGAGTTTGGTGCCGTGGCGGGTAATGGTGTTCTTGATACAGCTCTGTGGGTGCTTCCCCTTCAGGATATCAGACACAGACGCCCCGCCCGTGTTCAGCCTTTACTTGTCCCTGTGGAGTGTCTTCATAATGTTTACGACGACCTGCGTTCACTTCATGGGCTACAGCCAAATTTTCTTTAGATATGCAGCGTTGAATATAGGCACCGCTGTCTACGTGTATACCGTCATGGCACTGTTGGTCGGCATGACACTGAGTAACGTCATCATGGCGGTGAAGAGCAACAAGCTAGCCGCTCTTCTGCATGACCTGTCACGATTCAAAGACGTCTCACCACCTCCTACGCGTCGATGGTACTGTAAACCCAAGACGATTGTATTCTCCGTTTCCCTGATAACAGTCGTATTCCTGATGGCGTGGACCAGCGCGCTGACCATAAATGTCTCGATTTTATGTTCAGCACTCGTCCTCTTACCCACATCCTTAATCGGCTTAGTGAGCCAGCTACTACCCATGGAGTTGCCATCCATGGTATTTGAGTTATTGGCCCGCCACCTGCTGGTCGCCACAGAGGTCACGATGGCTAAAGTCTCCTTTCTCCTCAACACTGACGGCTGCTTCAAGTGTGAGGACAACGTGAAGGCTGCGAAGGAGGCGATGCGTGACCTCGAGGCTGTCATTCGTGAGGTAACGTGGAGGCACACGGACGTGGCTGTTCACAGTACAATCATTCCCAAGAAAAGTTCACGTACAGTTGCCCAAGGCGGTGAAGTCATTGTTTATAAAGTCTGCATACATGAATATTCATTTGCATACATGTACTCAATAGACTGTGACGTCACTTCTTGGGTGAACTGCCTACACTTGCATGTCTCAAATGTCAGGCAGTGCTGAGCGGCACGATGCAGTTGCAAGAGCCTCGCGGGTCAAAAGTAATACAGTGATCCTTTCCTGCAGGTGGAGGTGCAGCGGGAGAGGGCCACTCGCCACTTCTTCCCCGTCGTCAGCATGTTTCTGCTGTCTGGGCTCCTGCTCGGCGTCACCAGCCCTTACGCCATGAAAGTTGGATCTATCGAGAAAACCATTAGCTTAACGTCGCTGTTCATGGCTTACTACATCATGGCTCGTCTGTGTCACATGGGACAGGTCTTCGTCAACAAGGTGGGCTGCGCCAGACAGCTGCTGCGGCCTGGCTACAGCTGCGTGCTGCACCTCTAACTAGCCATCCCCGTTCACTTGTACTGGCGTGTGTGTGTGTGTGTGTGTGTGTGGATGGGTGGGTGACTCGGAGTGTGTGTCTCGAGGTTCTCTGAGTAAGTGAGAGCCCCGCCCACAGGTGGCAGGGGAAGTAACAGCCATGTAGACAAAAATCAGGCTGTCATAGGATGCCTTCTAATACCTTTCATTCTTTTCCAGATTAGCACGGCCGAGGATCTCTTGAAGGACATGAGAGTGAAGTGTCAGTCTCGCAGTATTAAGAAAGAGGTTAGTGTGCACGAATGGAGTTCAGATTTTCATAGTTTACCTTAAAACTTTATTTTCTGTGAACATTGTTTCTCAGAAAACTCCTTTCTCGAGAGCCGAACCAACTATAGTACTCTCTCTCTCTCTCTCTCTCTCTCTCTCTCTCTCTCTCTCTCTCTCTCTCTCTCTTCATGAATTGAAGAATACGACTGGAGTTTACTGGTTCCTGATGTTCACTGATAACTTTCCTGTTGGGAAAGTTTTCTTTTTTAATGAGTGAGAGCGGCTGGTAAAGATATGAACATAACAGTGACGATAATAGCAATGATAATCGACCGTTTAAATGACGTCTCTTTACCATCCCCAGAAAAAAAATAGCATTAACAGTAATGTCAATAATAATTTCAGTCATTTAACTGCTGTCTCTCTATCTGCCCACCACTCACTCTCCATTAAAAAAAGCTAAATAAATGAATAAATAAGAGTATCGTTTAACATTGCACTTTTTTTTTCTATATCTAAAGATGAACTCAAACCTTTGCTAAAAATTCTACCTTAGATGATTCATGGCGTGTTCCTCTCCCTGTCCTCCCTCGTACCTGTGCTTACCCTGCAGGTGAGCCAGGTGATGGGCAGTCTGTCACCCATGCGTACGTTTGACGTGTGTGGGTGGTACACGCTGGGCTACTCTCAGTTCCTTGGGGTACGTGGCCCTTCAAAGCATTCCTTCCATTCTTCGTCTTGTCTTCTTGTTCCGCCCTCTCTTCTGCGGGCAGTCTCTCTTCCTCTTGTCTTTCTCTTCTGCCCTCACTCGCTCCTCTTGTTCTCTCTCGCTCTTTCATGCATGATTTGTTCTCAGGTCGTTCTCCTCTTCTCCCTTCTCTGCTTGTTCTCCTTCGTTGTAATTAAGGAATGTTAATGGTATATGATGGGGTTACAGTGGAGAGAAATATTTTTCTTTTGTGTCTGATATTTACAACCAAAGGCAACGTACAAACATACATACATACATACATACTGATTTACGTTCACATAGCCTGCCTTTCTCTCATAAGTTTGTCAGACTGCAACGGAAAGATTGCGAATTTCCTTTATATGTTGATTACTTACATAGTTCCTCTCTCTCTCTCTCTCTCTCTCTCTCTCTCTCTTTTATATACCCTTGTCCCTCCTTCTCGGCACTCTCCTGCTCCACCTCCTTTCTATTTTCGTTTTCCTCGCCCTTTTTCCTCTTCCTCCTCATCCCTATCCTCATCCTCCTACTTCTCTTCCTCCTCTTCCTCCTCCTCCCTGTGCTCGTGCTACACGTCCTCCTCCTCCTCCTCCTCCTCCTCCCCATCCTCATGCTCTTCTTCCTCTTCGTGTTTCTTCCTTTCCTCGCCCTCATTCCCGCAGTTCATGAACACAGTAATGACGTACCTGGTGATAATCCTGCAAGTGGAGGACACAGAAGTGCCGCATCCTCTCAGCCAAGGCCTCCCTGTTGCGCCAAACCCACCGGCTCAGGGTGACTTCTTGCAGGCTGGGGAATATTGACCTCCAGCATATCCATCAACTTATCCATTCATTTATTTGTTAATTTATTCATTATTGCCTATTGTACGGTAGTGTATGTTACGCCATGCTATGTAAGAGATAGCGCACGTGCATGTGCATGTAGCCCTGGTAGGCAACACTCATTTTTCCTGCGTCGCCGCTCAGTTTGTCTGTCGGCTTGCCTGCGAAGAGGAAGGAAGTCCCACCTCTCGCAGCCTGACCCTTGTATCTGTTCTTTGTAATATAAGGATCTACGTTACGTTGTGTGTTCCTGCCCTTCCCCCACACTGGAATACTTCGGGAGACACGACATCCTACACACAGGGCCCCGTGAGTCCAGCACACCTACGTGTTTATCAATGCACCTGTTCACTTATTTATTGCCTGTTTATTTACCTGATATATAATTCCCACGGCTATGTAAACACTGCACAAGCAAGTAAGTGCAGAGTATTTTCATATGCCTGCACCAATCCACGTTTGTGAAACAAGACTCACTGAAATACAGACGATTCTCATGTGAAGAGGTTCACCTTCCAGGTGAAGGAGCTTGGGTCTGAATCAGCGTCCGTGAGGAGCAGGCCAGAGAAATCGCCAGAATCAGACAAAGAATATTACTTCCTTCCCAAGACATAAGGACCAGGTAACATTCAGAGTAGGTGGCTAAGTGAGGTGTGCGTGGCTGTCCGCGCATTGCCACTCGACGGCCACAGATTGGTACGAGCATAATGGCGCTAATACACGTGACAAATGTGAGGATGAATTACTGAAGCGCCACGGTCTCCAAGAAAGCTTAGGACACGGGACTTAGGCTTCCTTGGTTCCCTCTGTGCCTGGCCAGCCGCCTGTCCGTGGCTCTGCCCGTGCCCAGAGACTCTACAAAGCATCTTATGTAGTGTTTGGTCCATGCCAAGCGGCTCTCTTCGTCATGAGCTTGTGGGTGACAGGGTTGTAGTCAAGAAGTCAAGCAAGTTTCACGTTGGCAGCAGCTTCCTTGTAGTGAACGTGCCGCCAGACCCATGAATGCCACTGGAGCTGCTGCTACGGGGACCTTCTGTCATGACGAGTGTAGCGCTGCTGGGCATGGCAGTGTGTGGCACTTGGGCTCAGCCACTGCAGGGTGTAGAGGGGCGGTGAGAATGCCGGGGCGCAGCGGATGGGAAGTGGCCTGATGTGGGCGGGCGGTGGCTGTACTGGCGGTGGACTGCGAGGCACGCCACTGTCTCGGTCTTCAGGCAAGCGAATGTCACGGAGGTGGGACGTGATATCCTGCATCTATGGACACTGCAGGTAAAACGATGCTCGGCTACCTGTCCTGCGCATAAGACAGGGACGTCGTGGAGGACACAGCCGCTGTGACTACAAGCATTTCAGAGTGTGTGTTTTTGCTGCAGTGCATTACGAGGCCAGGCGAGGAGGACCACTGGGCGCCAGAGGGAGGAACAACCGTCATCGCGCCAGGACAAACAGTGCAATGGTGGCACCAGATACCACAGTTGTCACGCCTTGTGTTATCATAATGATTTCCTGGCAAACATATTTCCCGGGTAGTAAGCAGGTGGCTTTTCGCTCTAACTTGAGGGCAAACAGTTTAAAGCAATAACTTTACATAACAGCACCACGCTCATCAGCCATGGTCGATTCCGTCCACGTATCGCGCACCTCTGTACGTATCCCAACTCCCTCACTGACGGAGAAAGCAAGCGCATTTCCTGACACCCTCACACACGAGCATTGACCCGCGACCGTCCATCATCAGGCGCCCACAGACCCTGCAGCGTACCTGCTCGACAGGATGCTGCCGCCGGACACCCCATTCACCGTGTTGCCTTGGCGCATGCTGGTGCCCCTGTTGCAGGTGTACGGCGGCTTCCCCTACAGGATACCCGCCACCCACGCCCCACCCGTGTTTAGCCTCCCGCTGTGCCTGTGGAGCGTGACCATGCAGCTCCTAGTGGTCGTCATATACAGCGTTGCCTTCGACGTGGACTACTTGGCGCACCTTTCCTCAGACATGGGCACCGTCACCTATATCTCCTCCAGTCTTGCCATGATAGTTGCCTTGTGTCTGGCTGCCTTTATCTTGGCGATGAAAAGTGATACAGTCGCTGCACTTCTGCATGACCTGTCCCAGATTAAGAACGTGTCCCCGCCGCCCACACACCGTTGGTGTTGCAACGCGAGGACGCTGCTGCTGCTGGCTATCGTGTTTTCTTTAACAAGTTTCTCGTTAGGGTTCGTCTTCTTGAGATTAAGAGTCACTACCATCTTGGAGATTTTGTTCTTCACAATGGTGGCCCTGACCTGTCCCCTTAACTTCTGGCTGCCCGTGGAGCTGCTCTACTCGGTGCTCGCCATCCTGGCCCGCCGCCTGCTGGTCGCCACGGAGGCCACGGCGGCCAAGGTGTCAGTTTTCCTCGCCCGTAACGAGTCTTTTAAGTGTGAGAGTGACGTGAAGATGGCGATGGCGGCGCTGCTTGACCTGGAGGCTGTCATTCGGGAGGTATGGCGCGGGAAGCGTCACCATGGATGGGTACCCGGGGTGCAGCGAGTGTTTTTTTCGAATTTGTCTTGCTACAGTGCTGTTCAAAAATTCCGAGGAGAGTTCTTAAAGCTATCGTGTACATAAAAAACTAAGCTGCTTCTAATACAGTCATAACAATTGCTACATGCAAGACAGCCCTTCCTATATTTCAAGAAATGTCACTGAGAATACTTGCTTATATTGTGAGCACCATGTTGTGGGTTCTTCCGCACAAAGAATATTTCAGAAACTGTGTCACCCTGCAGGTAGAGGTGAAGCGGGAGAAGACCACGCACCTGTTCTTCCCAATCATCACCATGTTCCTGATGGTAGCGATCGTGCTGGCCATCACCAGCCCATACGCCATCATTCAGGGCTCCTACATGGGCGGCACCACCGTCGTCTCGTTGCTGCTCGCATACTACATCATGGGCCGCCTGTTTCACACGGGCCAGATGTTCGTCAGCAAGGTGGGCCTCAGTCAATCAGTCGGCCAGTCAATCAGTCAGTCAATGAATTAGTCAGTGAATTAGTTAGGTAGTAAGTGACTTAGTAAGTTGTATTTTTATAATCAATCAGTTAGTCAGTCAGTAGTTGATCAGTCAGTCAGCCAGTCAGTTAACAAATAGATGGTCAGTTAACAAATGAATCAGTCAGTAAATCACAACTACTTCCCCAGGTGAGCGAGGCCGAGGGAATCTTGAAGGAGCTGAGAAGCAAGAGTCAGGACCTCAGTGTCAGCGTGAAGGTGTGTATATGTGTGTGTGTGTGTGTGTGCACGTTATATGGTGATCGATTTATGAATCAACAGTATTTTTTCTTCAGATAAGCTCTTCTGAGTAAACAATTACGAATATGATATACTATTGCTACAACAACTTATAATACTGTTACTACTATTACTACTACTACTACTACTACTAGTACTAGTACTACTACTACCACTACTACTATCACTACTACTTCTACGACTTCTTTAATAATAGCAGTAATAATAATAATGATAACAAAGCGTCTAAGTGGACAGGTGTAATATACAGGTGTCTCATACAGGTGAACCTCGTAATAGGAAGCCTGTCGTCCTTACTTACCTTCGATGTGTGTGGCTGGTACACCCTCAGCTACTCTTCCTTCCTTGGGGTAAGTACCGTCTACCATCTTTCCTTCTTTCCTTTCTTTCTTCCTTCTCTCAGTCCATTCCTCGTGTCTGTTTACCTTTTGTATCTTCAGTTGTGTCTTTTTTTTCGTTTTTGTTGGTGTTTATCATGTGCTCATCCTTTCGTCATTCTTTCTTCTCTTTCCTTCATTTCATCCTATTTACTTTCTTCCTTCGTTGCTTTCTTTTAACATTTGTCTGTCTTTATTCTTCGTTCTTGTATATCTGTCCAACCTTCCTTCATCCCTTCCTTCCATGCTTTATTTTTTCTCTCCTTTCCTTTATTCATTACTTCTTTCCTTCTTTTCTTCCTTTCTTTCTTCTTTCCTTTCCTCTTTCCTTCCTTTCTTTCTTCGTTGTTCCCTTCCTTTTTTCTTTATTTATTTTCTTCCCTCTTTCCTTTAATTTTTATTCCTGCCTTCCTTTCCTTCCTTCCTTCACACAGTTTTGAGGACGAAAGGAAAACTGGTGCAATGGCCCAATACTTCAGGTGTTCAGTGAGTACTTAATTACAGGTAATCTATATATAAACCAATACCTGTCAGCGCAACATGATCCAGACAAATACGTACAGACTTTCAACCACTAGTTTTCTTTTTCGTATTGTTTGGATAGCGTAAAAATAACAAATTATCTCTTTACTTATAATACTGACGCGCTTCCTTCCCTTCCTTCTACTCTAACAGATCTTCAATATCATCATGACGTACATAATGATAATATTCCAAGTGGGAGGAGCAGCCGTAAAGGACCAATAAGTCCCGTAAGACCACACATAGAAAACGGAGACATACAACGAAACATTTCAACAAACGAGGCACTTTGATGGGGAACTTGCACAAAATGTAGAGGAAGAAAATGGTGAAAGTTTAGTCCCTAGTCTGTCTTCAGAGCCCACAGAGATGATTAGTCAAGTTCTCATGGGTCTCTCTCTCTCTCTCTCTCTCTCTCTCTCTCTCTCTCTCTCTCTCTCTCTCTTCGATTGGTGATATATAATTCTTGTTAAATACATGAAAACACCCTTAAAGACTCCAGTGATATCCAATACAGCATGTTCACACTGAGATGTTTGTGAATGAGGTGCCTGACTAACAAGACAGGCTGATAAACTCGAGTGTTTTTGCAAAGATTACGTGGTTAAATTCATTTACCTACTTTTTTTTTTTTTTTTTTTGATGGAAAGATCAGGTGGGTGTGCACGCAGAGCCAAGACTACCACATGACTCACTCCTGTGGCTTCTCTCGCGGTTTCGTTGTCTGTATGTCAACGTGTATAAAATGAAATGGACATGTACGTTACCGATGATGACATTGTACTTATAAACTTCTACAAGAAAAAAAAAAAAACAACAACTCTATGAATAATAAAATGACAAGAAACAGAAGCGTGATGATTTTCATTTATACTTTACTTTTTATCACTGTCCCGTGTGGCACGTGTCCCAGTGTTTGATTTGAGCTCCAGGCTGACATAACCGACAGAGACACGAAGGATCTCCCAGCCGTAACTCTTCAGAGACAACGGAGTGATAGAGCGACCCACAAAATCGATCCAGCAAACTTTAAATCCACAAAGAAAGTTAAACCGCAGCCAGTAAGAAAATAAGAAGCAGCAGAGGACACTAGGTATAAATTTGTGGCCCAGAAAAGACGATTATGTATGGGCGAGATGGATGGCGACACGCATGACTTGGGACAAAAAGTACATGATAATATGAGTCCTTATCAAGATGGATCGACGTGTATTGAGAGAGCTATTACTTCGGTGGCGGCCCCTCACTGTAACGTAAAGTCTCCAAGCTCCTTGGTCCTGACGGCTCCTTTAGCGGGGAGAACGATGCGGAGGCGGCACTGCTGGCGCTGCGTGACCTGGAGTCTCTCATCCTGGAGGTAAGGCGCGGCTGCAGAAGCGGGTTGGCTTCGTTCAGTGTGCAGGACTCAAAGGGTCACTCAATAACGTTACTAGATGATGCCACTCCCTGTCGACTCTTCAGCAACCTGCTGCTGCAGTTCACCTGCATCTCTAACACTACAAATGTTCATGCCCGAATCATTCCCTCCTCGCAGGTGACGGCGTGGCTGGAGACGCTAAAGCAGTGTTTCTTTCCGATTATAAGCATGTTCCTGCTGCTGAGCGTCCTGCTGGCTATCGTGTGTCCCTACGCCATCCTGAAGGGGACATATATGGGCGGCACCACTGTCGTCTCCGTTTTCTTCTCCTTCTGCATCATGGGCCGGTACTGCTACCTGGGCCAGACCTTCACTGATAAGGTGGGTCGTGCAGCAGGCAGGCAAGCAGGCGCCCTCCCTCCTTGCCTCTACGTGAGGCAAAAATGTTGTGCGTTCCTGGTAAATATGTGTATTGATAAATCATGTTTTGTGCCTTTAAAAAGAGCAACGACGAGCCAAGCTTTAAACTTTCACTCTAATGAAGATTTAAAATACACTTACTTATGAGTGTGTGTGTGTGTGTGTGTGTGTGTGTGTGTGTGTGTGTGTGTGTGTGTGTGTGTGTGTGTGTGCGTACATGAACGAAAAAAAAAAAAAACGTTAAGTAATACTGAGCAAAGAATCAAGGAGCTGACAAAACGGTACCATTACTCGCTCCCTTAATTGCATCGCCAGGGGTCGAGACACACTAATCCTCACCGCTATTTTTCGTCCTTGTTTTCAGGTGAGCGTTGCGGAAAAACAACTGAAGGACCTGAAAATGCGTGTATGTGCGTGTTTGAGGACGTGAGCAGGTGTGTA
>NC_087188.1:9231234-9301234 GCF_035594125.1 Scylla paramamosain
CCCGCAGTTCATGAACACAGTAATGACGTACCTGGTGATAATCCTGCAAGTGGAGGACACAGAAGTGCCGCATCCTCTCAGCCAAGGCCTCCCTGTTGCGCCAAACCCACCGGCTCAGGGTGACTTCTTGCAGGCTGGGGAATATTGACCTCCAGCATATCCATCAACTTATCCATTCATTTATTTGTTAATTTATTCATTATTGCCTATTGTACGGTAGTGTATGTTACGCCATGCTATGTAAGAGATAGCGCACGTGCATGTGCATGTAGCCCTGGTAGGCAACACTCATTTTTCCTGCGTCGCCGCTCAGTTTGTCTGTCGGCTTGCCTGCGAAGAGGAAGGAAGTCCCACCTCTCGCAGCCTGACCCTTGTATCTGTTCTTTGTAATATAAGGATCTACGTTACGTTGTGTGTTCCTGCCCTTCCCCCACACTGGAATACTTCGGGAGACACGACATCCTACACACAGGGCCCCGTGAGTCCAGCACACCTACGTGTTTATCAATGCACCTGTTCACTTATTTATTGCCTGTTTATTTACCTGATATATAATTCCCACGGCTATGTAAACACTGCACAAGCAAGTAAGTGCAGAGTATTTTCATATGCCTGCACCAATCCACGTTTGTGAAACAAGACTCACTGAAATACAGACGATTCTCATGTGAAGAGGTTCACCTTCCAGGTGAAGGAGCTTGGGTCTGAATCAGCGTCCATGAGGAGCAGGCCAGAGAAATCGCCAGAATCAGACACAGAATATTACTTTCTTCCCAAGACATAAGGACCAGGTAACATTCAGAGTAGGTGGCTAAGTGAGGTGTGTGTGGCTGTCCGCGCATTGCCACTCGACGGCCACAGATTGGTACGAGCATAATGGCGCTAATACACGTGACGAATGTGAGGATGAATTACTGAAGCGCCACGGTCTCCAAGAAAGCTTAGGACACGAGACTTAAGCTTCCTTAGTTCCCTCTGTGCCTGGCCAGCCGCCTGTCCGTGGCTCTGCCCGTGCCCAGAGACTACAAAGCATCTTATGTAGTGTTTGGTCCATGCCAAGCGGCTCTCTTCGTCATGAGCTTGTGGGTGACAGGGTTGTAGTCAAGAAGTCAAGCAAGTTTCACGTTGGCAGCAGCTTCCTTGTAGTGAACGTGCCGCCAGACCCATGAATGCCACTGGAGCTGCTGCTACGGGGACCTTCTGTCATGACGAGTGTAGCGCTGCTGGGCATGGCAGTGTGTGGCACTTGGGCTCAGCCACTGCAGGGTGTAGAGGGGCGGTGAGAATGCCGGGGCGCAGCGGATGGGAAGTGGCCTGATGTGGGCGGGCGGTGGCTGTACTGGCGGTGGACTGCGAGGCACGCCACTGTCTCGGTCTTCAGGCAAGCGAATGTCACGGAGGTGGGACGTGATATCCTGCGTCTATGGACACTGCAGGTAAAACGATGCTCGGCTACCTGTCCTGCGCATAAGACAGGGACGTCGTGGAGGACACAGCCGCTGTGACTACAAGCATTTCAGAGTGTGTGTTTTCGCTGCAGTGCATTACGAGGCCAGGCGAGGAGGACCACTGGGCGCCAGAGGGAGGAACAACCGTCATCGCGCCAGGACAAACAGTCCAATGGTGGCACCAGATACCACAGTTGTCACGCCTTGTGTTATCATAATGATTTCCTGGCAAACATATTTCCCGGGTAGTAAGCAGGTGGCTTTTCGCTCTAACTTGAGGGCAAACAGTTTAAAGCAATAACTTTACATTAACAGCACCACGCTCTTCAGCAATAGTCGATTCCGTCCACGTATCGCGCACCTCTGTACGTATCCCAACTCCCTCACTGACGGAGAAAGCAAGCGCATTTCCTGACACCCTCACACACGAGCATTGACCCGCGACCGTCCATCATCAGGCGCCCACAGACCCTGCAGCGTACCTGCTCGACAAGATGCTGCCGCCGGACACCCCATTCACCGTGTTGCCTTGGCGCATGTTGGTGCCCCTGTTGCAGGTGTACGGCGGCTTCCCCTACAGGATACCCGCCACCCACGCCCCACCCGTGTTTAGCCTCCCGCTGTGCCTGTGGAGCGTGACCATGCAGCTCCTAGTGGTCGTCATATACAGCGTTGCCTTCGACGTGGACTACTTGGCGCACCTTTCCTCAGACATGGGCACCGTCACCTATATCTCCTCCAGTCTTGCCATGATAGTTGCCTTGTGTCTGGCTGCCTTTATCTTGGCGATGAAAAGTGATACAGTCGCTGCACTTCTGCATGACCTGTCCCAGATTAAGAACGTGTCCCCGCCGCCCACACACCGTTGGTGTTGCAACGCGAGGACGCTGCTGCTGCTGGCTATCGTGTTTTCTTTAACAAGTTTCTCGTTAGGGTTCGTCTTCTTGAGATTAAGAGTCACTACCATCTTGGAGATTTTGTTCTTCACAATGGTGGCCCTAACCTGTCCCCTTAACTTCTGGCTGCCCGTGGAGCTGTTCTACTCGGTGCTCGTCATCCTGGCCCGCCGCCTGCTGGTCGCCACGGAGGCCACGGCGGCCAAGGTGTCAGTTTTCCTCGCCCGTAACGAGTCTTTTAAGTGTGAGAGTGACGTGAAGATGGCGATGGCGGCGCTGCTTGACCTGGAGGCTGTCATTCGGGAGGTATGGCGCGGGAAGCGTCACCATGGATGGGTACCCGGGGTGCAGCGAGTGTTTTTTTCGAATTTGTCTTGCTACAGTGCTGTTCAAAAATTCCGAGGAGAGTTCTTAAAGCTATCGTGTACATAAAAAACTAAGCAGCTTCTAATACAGTCATAACAATTGCTACATGCAAGACAGCCCTTCCTATATTTCAAGAAATGTCACTGAGAATACTTGCTTATATTGTGAGCACCATGTTGTGGGTTCTTCCGCACAAAGAATATTTCAGAAACTGTGTCACCCTGCAGGTAGAGGTGAAGCGGGAGAAGACCACGCACCTGTTCTTCCCAATCATCACCATGTTCCTGATGGTAGCGATCGTGCTGGCCATCACCAGCCCATACGCCATCATTCAGGGCTCCTACATGGGCGGCACCACCGTCGTCTCGTTGCTGCTCGCATACTACATCATGGGCCGCCTGTTTCACACGGGCCAGATGTTCGTCAGCAAGGTGGGCCTCAGTCAATCAGTCGGCCAGTCAATCAGTCAGTCAATGAATTAGTCAGTGAATTAGTTAGGTAGTAAGTGACTTAGTAAGTTGTATTTTTATAATCAATCAGTTAGTCAGTCAGTAGTTGATCAGTCAGTCAGCCAGTCAGTTAACAAATAGATGGTCAGTTAACAAATGAATCAGTCAGTAAATCACAACTACTTCCCCAGGTGAGCGAGGCCGAGGGAATCTTGAAGGAGCTGAGAAGCAAGAGTCAGGACCTCAGTGTCAGCGTGAAGGTGTGTATATGTGTGTGTGTGTTATATGGTGATCGATTTATGAATCAACAGTATTTTTTCTTCAGATAAGCTCTTTTGAGTAAACAATTAGGAATATGATATACTATTGCTACAACAACTTATAATACTGTTACTACTATTACTACTACTACTACTACTACTAGTACTAGTACTACTACTACCACTACTACTATCACTACTACTTCTACGACTTCTTTAATAATAGCAGTAATAATAATAATGATAACAAAACGTCTAAGTTGACAGGTGAAACATATAGGTGTCTCATACAGGTGAACCTCGTAATAGGGAGCCTGTCGTCCTTACTTACCTTCGATGTGTGTGGCTGGTACACCCTCAGCTACTCTTCCTTCCTTGGGGTAAGTACCGTCTACCATCTTTCCTTCTTTCCTTTCTTTCTTCCTTCTCTCAGTCCATTCCTCGTGTCTGTTTACCTTTTGTATCTTCAGTTGTGTTTTTTTTTTCGTTTTTGTTGGTGTTTATCATGTGCTCATCCTTTCGTCATTCTTTCTTCTCTTTCCTTCATTTCATCCTATTTACTTTCTTCCTTCGTTGCTTTCTTTTAACATTTGTCTGTCTTTATTCTTCGTTCTTGTATATCTGTCCAACCTTCCTTCATCCCTTCCTTCCATGCTTTATTTTTTCTCTCCTTTCCTTTATTCATTACTTCTTTCCTTCTTTTCTTCCTTTCTTTCTTCTTTCCTTTCCTCTTTCCTTCCTTTCTTTCTTCGTTGTTCCCTTCCTTTTTTCTTTCTTTATTTTCTTCCCTCTTTCCTTTAATTTTTATTCCTGCCTTCCTTTCCTTCCTTCCTTCACACAGTTTTGAGGACGAAAGGAAAACTGGTGCAATGGCCCAATACTTCAGGTGTTCAGTGAGTACTTAATTACAGGTAATCTATATATAAACCAATACCTGTCAGCGCAACATGATCCAGACAAATACGTACAGACTTTCAACCACTAGTTTTCTTTTTCGTATTGTTTGGATAGCGTAACAATAACAAATTATCTCTTTACTTATAATACTGACGCGCTTCCTTCCCTTCCTTCTACTCTAACAGATCTTCAATATCATCATGACGTACATAGTGATAATATTCCAAGTGGGAGGAGCAGCCGTAAAGGACCAATAAGTCCCGTAAGACCACACAAAGAAAATGGAGACATACAACGAAACATTTCAACAAACGAGGCACTTTGATGGGGAACTTGCACAAAATGTAGAGGAAGAAAATGGTGAAAGTTTAGTCCCTAGTCTGTCTTCAGAGCCCACAGAGATGATTAGTCAAGTTCTCATGGGTCTCTCTCTCTCTCTCTCTCTCTCTCTCTCTCTCTCTCTCTCTCTCTCTCTCTCTCTCTCTTCGATTGGTGATGTATAATTCTTGTTAAATACATGAAAACACCCTTAAAGACTCCAGTGATATCCAATACAGCATGTTCACACTGAGATGTTTGTGAATGAGGTGCCTGATTAACAAGACAGGCTGATAAACTCGAGTGTTTTTGCAAAGATTACGTGGTTAAATTCATTTACCTACTTTTTTTATTTTTTTTGATGGAAAGATCAGGTGGGTGTGCACGCAGAGCCAAGACTACCACATGACTCACTCCTGTGGCTTCTCTCGCGGTTTCGTTGTCTGTATGTCAACGTGTATAAAATGAAATGGACATGTACGTTACCGATGATGACATTGTACTTATAAACTTCAACAAGCAAACAAAAAAAAAAAAAAACAACTCTATGAATAATAAAATGGCAAGAAACAGAAGCGTGATGATTTTCATTTATACTTTACTTCTTATCACTGTCCCGTGTGGCACGTGTCCCAGTGTTTGATTTGAGCTCCAGGCTGACATAACCGACAGAGACACGAAGGATCTCCCAGCCGTAACTCTTCAGAGACAACGGAGTGATAGAGCGACCCACAAAATTGATCCAGCAAACTTTAAATCCACAAAGAAAGTTAAACCGCAGCCAGTAAGAAAATAAGAAGCAGCAGAGGACACTAGGTATAAATTTGTGGCCCAGAAAAGACGATTATGTATGGGCGAGATGGATGGCGACACGCATGACTTGGGACAAAAGTACATGATAATATGAGTCCTTATCAAGATGGATCGACGTGTATTGAGAGAGCTATTACTTCGGTGGCGGCTCCTCACTGGAATGTAAACATCTTTTGCAGGACTATTTAGAGGCGGCAACACCTAGTACTGGCAGTCGATTTACCCGCCACGTCCTCCACAACGTATTGATATTCCAATGATGTATTGATGTTCTAGTGGATATGTAAGCGGCGTGTATTGAGGGCAAAGGGCAGGAGAGAGGCGTTGTTCCTGAGGTGAGTACAAAGATCACGGGTGTTCCCGGCAGCGATCTTTGTGTGACTGAGTCTTGACGCGGCAGGCCAGGCGCCACTCCACCTAGCAGCCACGGTCGTCTCTTGGCCAGCGTTGTGCTAACAAGAGAGAGAGAGAGAGAGAGAGAGAGAGAGAGAGAGAGAGAGAGAGAGAGAGAGAGAGAGAGAGAGAGAGAGAGAGAGATAAGGTCATCGACCGTGAAGCCTTTGCCGTCGCCAGGATGCTGCCGCAGGACACGTCTGGTTTGCTGCCGTGGCGCATGACGGTGCCTCTGCTGCAGGTGTTCGGCTGCTTCCCCTACAAGCTATGCGCCACCAGTGGCCCGCCCGTGTTTAGCCTGCCGCTGCTCCTCTGGTGTATTTTCGTTCACATGTACCTGACCTGCGGGAGCTGCATGGGCTTAACAAAAATATTTGGTACGTACTCGGCGCCAGACCTGGGCACCGTCTTCTTTATGTACGGTATCGCCGTCTTGATGGCCATCCTGACCTTAACCCCATTCTTCATGATGATGAGAAGCTCTAAGCTGACGGCCCTTCTGCACGATATGTCGCGCATCGTGGTCGTGCCCCGGGAATACAAGATCCGTCCCAAGAATTTGATTATCATGCTTACGATAGTAATTTTCATGGTGTTCGCGACGTGGTTCTCCAACTGCGTCTTGAAGTTTGAGTTTCATGAGACTGTGCTGGTGTTTATCTGGAATATATCGTGTAACTTGAGCATCTTCATGCCAGACAGCTGCTTCTCTTCTCTGCTGGACCTCCTGACCCGCTACCTGTTGCTGGCCACTGAGTCCAAGGTGGCGGCAGTCTCCAAGGTCATTGGTCCTGACGACTCCTTTAGCAGGGAGGACGATGCGGAGGAGGCACTGCTGGCTCTGCGTGACCTGGAGTCTCTCATCCTGGAGGTAAGGCGCGGCTCCAGAAGCGTTTTTTTTTTTTTTTATGTAGGAAGGACACTGGCCAAGGGCAACAAGAATCAATAAAAAAAATATGCCCACTGAAATGCCAGTCCATAAAAGGGTCAAGGCAGTGGTAAAAAATTGATGAATAAGTGTCTTGATACCTACCTCTTGAAGGAATTCAAGTCATAGGAAGGTGGAAATACAGAAGCAGAGAGGAAGTTCCAGAGTTTACCAGAGAAAGGGATGAATGATTGAGAGTACTGGTTAACTCTTGCGTTAGAGAGGTGGACAGAATAGGGGTGAGAGAAAGAAGAAAGTCTTGTGCAGCGAGGCCGTGGGAGGAGGGGAAGCATGTAGTTAGCAAGATCAGAAGAGCAGTTAGCATGAAAATACCGGTAGAAGACAGCTAGAGATACAACATTGCGGCGGTGAGAGAGAGGCTGAAGACAGTCAGTTAGAGGAGAGGAGTTGATAAGACGAAAAGCTTTTGATTCCACCCTATCTAGAAGAGCAGTATGAGTGGAACTCCCCCAGACATGTGAATCATACTCCATACATGGACGGATAAGGCCCTTGTACAGAGTTAGCAGCTGGGGGGTGAGAAAAACTGGCGGAGACGTCTCAGAACACCTAACTTCATAGAAGCTGTTTTAGCTAGAGATGAAATCTGAAGTTTCCAGTTCAGATTATAAGTAAAGGACAGACCGAGGATGTTCAGTGTAGAAAAGGGGGACAGTTGAGTGTCATTGAAGAAGAGGGGATAGTTGTGTGGAAGGTTGCGTTGAGTTGATAGATGGAGGAATTGAGTTTTTGAGGCATTGAACAATACCAAGTTTGCTCTGCCACAATTAGAAATTTTAGAAAAATCAGAAGTCAAGCGTTCTGTGGCTTCCCTGAGTGAAATGTTTACCTCCTGAAGGGTTGGACGTCTATGAAAAGACGTGGAAAAGTGCAGGGTGGTATCATCAGCGTAGGAGTGGATAGGACAAAAAGTTTGGTTTAGAAGATCATTAATGAATAATAAGAAGAGAGTGGGTGACAGGACAGAACCCTGAGGAACACCACTCTTAATAGATTTAGGAGAAGAACAGTGACTGTCTACCACACCAGCAATAGAACGGTCAGAAAGGAAACTTGAGATGAAGTTATAGAGAAAAGGGGAGAAGCCGTAGGAGGGTAGTTTTGAAATCAAAGCTTTGTGCCAGACTCTATCAAAAGCTTTTGATATGTCCAAGGCAACAGCAAAAGTTTCACCAAAATCTCTAAAAGAGGATAACCAAGACTCAGTAAGGAAAACAAGAAGATCACCAGTAGAGCGGCCTTGACGGAACCCATACTGGCGATTAGATAGAAGGTTGAGAAGTGATAGATGTTTAAGAATCTTCCTGTTGAGGATAGATTCAAAAATTTTAGATAGGCAGGAAATTAAAGCAATAGGACGGTAGTTTGAGGGTTTAGAACGGTCACCCTTTTTAGGAACAGGTTGAATGTAGGCAAACTTCCAGCAAGAAGGAAAGGTAGATGTTGACAGACAGAGCCGAAAGAGTTTGACTTGGCAAGGTGCAAGCACCGAGGCACAGTTTCGGAGAACAATAGGAGGGATCCCATCAGATCCATAAACCTTCCAAGGGTTTAGGCCAGCGAGGACACGAAAAACATCAATGCGAAGAATTTTAATAGGTGGCATGAAGTAGTCAGAGGATGGAGGAGAGGGAGGAACAAGCCCAGAATCGTCCAAGGTAGGGTTTTTAGCAAATGTTTGAGCGAAGAGTTCAGCTTTAGAAATAGATGTGATAGCAGTGGTGCCATCTGGTTGAAACACTGGAGGGAAAGAAGAAGAAGCAAAGTTATTGGAGATATTTTTGGCTAGATGCCAGAAGTCACGAGGGGAGTTAGATCTTGAAAGGTTTTGACACTTTCTGTTAATGAAGGAGTTTTTGGCTAGTTGGAGAACAGACTTGGCATGGTTCCGGCCAGAAATATAAAGTGCATGAGATTCTGGTGATGGAAGGCTTAAGTACATTTTGTGGGCAACTTCTCTATCATGTATAGCACGAGAACAAACTGTGTTAAACCAAGGTTTAGAAGGTTTAGGACGAGAAAAGAGTGAGGAATGTACGCCTCCATGCCAGACACTATCACCTCTGTTATGCGCTCAGCACAAAAAGACGGGTCTCTGACACGGAAGCAGTAGTCATTCCAAGGAAAATCAGCAAAATACCTCCTTAGGTCCCCCCAGCTAGCAGAGGCAAAACGCCAGAGGTACCTTCGCTTAGAGAGATCCTGAGGAGGGATTGGAGCGATAAAACAAGATACAGATATGAGATTGTGATCGGAGGAGCCCAACGGAGAAAAAAGGGTGACAGCATAAGCAGAAGGATTAGAGGTCAGGAAAAGGTCAAGAATGTTGGTCGTATCTCCAAGACGGTCAGGAATGCGAGTAGGGTGTTGCACCAATTGCTCTAGGTCGTGGAGGACAGCAAAGTTGAAGGCTAGTTCACTAGGATGGTCAGTGAAGGGAGAGGAAAGCCAAAGCTGGTGGTGAACAGTGAAGTCTCCAAGAATGGAGATCTCTGCAAAAGGGAAGAAGGTCAGAATATAAGTAGTCAGAGAGGTGGTGTTCTACAGATTGAAAATTAGATCTTAGACCGCGAATGTTACAGAAGTTAATGAAGAAAAAGTTGAGAGGGGTGTCAAGACACTTAGGGTCGTCGACAGAAAGCCAGTCCGACCTGGGGACATTTATGGTCCTCTCCCCAGAAGGGGACTCCGAGGCTGGTGTAGGAGTCGCCATGATGATTTTAAATTTTTTGAGTGAAGGGTGTGTGTGTTACTAAGTGCTTGCAGTTTTGTGAGGAGGAAGAGAGTTGTATATAGAAGGCAAGCTGTGACTGCCCCCTTGTGTTGTGAGACACAAAGGGAAACGTTCAGTGAGGTCACACCTGGGTTTAATGATAAGTTCACAGCACCCCCTGAACAGTGCTTTAGACCTCACTGGGAGTAATTATTGTTTCCGCAGGTGTCTACTGCTTCGTTCAGTGTGCAGGACTCAAAGGATCACTCAATAACGTTACTGGATGATGCCACTCCCTGTCGACTCTTCAGCAACCTGCTGCTGCAGTTCACCTGCATCTCTAACATTACAAATGTTCATGCCCGAATCATTCCCTCCTCGCAGGTGACGGAGTGGCTGGAGACGCTGAAGCAGTGTTTCTTTCCGATTATAACCATGTTCCTGCTGCTGGGCGTCCTGCTGGCCATCGTGTTTCCCTACGCCATCCTGAAGGGGAAATACATGGGCGGCATCACAGTCGTCTTCGTTTTCTTCTCCTTCTACATCATGGGCCAGTACTGCTACCTGGGCCAGACCTTCACTGATAAGGTGGGTCGTGCAGCAGGCAGGCAAGCAGGCGCCCTCCCTCCTTGCCTCTACGTGAGGCAAAAATGTTGTGCGTTCCTGGTAAATATGTGTATTGATAAATCATGTTTTGTGCCTTTAAAAAGAGCAACGACGAGCCAAGCTTGAAACTTTCACTCTTAATGAAGATTTAAAATACACTTACTTATGAAGCTGTGTGTGTGTGTGTGTGTGTGTGTGTGTGTGTGTGTGTGTGTGTGTGTGTGTGTGTACATAAACGAAAAAAAAAAAAGCGTTAAGTAATATTGAGCAAAGAATTAAGGATCTGACAAAACGGTACCATTACTTGCTCCCTTAATTGCATCGCTAGGGTCCAGACACACTAATCCTCACCGCTATTTTTTGTCCTTGTTTTCAGGTGAGCGTTGCGGAAAAACAACTGAAGGACCTGAAAATGCGGAGTAAAAACACAATTTTTTGCATAAAGGTGCGTGTATGTGCGTGTTTGTGGACGTGAGCAAGTGTGTGTGTGTGTGTGTGTGTGTGTGTACGTTCATGAAGTAATCTTCAGGACATGTCAGGAGTGCAAGTTTTCTCTACATAACTGGAAGGTAAACCATAAACTAGGATCGAAGCAAAATTACTGTATCATCAATTACGATAATGCACAGCAAGAAAAGTGCACTAACCGAGGTTAGTGTAACAGCGAGCGCTCTTGACCGCCAAGGTCACGGGCTGGTAAGAGATTGCTCTGCCCTCTGGCGGCGGGCTCATGAATAACTGAATGTGGGTAACTAGTGAACCAGCTTGTGTGTATTTCTGAATGAGAGGGTGATAATTACTAGTGAAACAGCTCGTGCATGTTATTAGAATCAAAACAACCAAACAGTAAGCAATTTTTCTTACCTTACTTTTTTTTTAATCATAAATGAAAAGGTGATAATTAATAAGAAACATCTCGTGTATGTTATCAATATCAAAACCGATTCAGAAACAACCATTTTTTTTTATTCCTGTTTTCTTTCTTTCTTTTTCTTTTTCTTTTTCTTTTTCTATTTCTTTTTTTTTTTTACTGTTTTAAAAGCGGCAAGATGCGCAAACTTTAATTTTAATGTATTTTTTTTCTTTTTTTCGTGTTCCTGGTTCGTCGCCTTAACACGTAATAACAATATCGAAGGTTCGTGACGTGAAAGGAAGCAGCACACTCAAGCCTCTCTTCATCAGAGTATGCCAGTGTGCGCCAGATCATGTCGCACTCGGCAATCATGGCTTTACTGTCAGCGGAGACAAGCGAGCGGGCGTGTCAGCGTCTTGCCTCCATTACACCTATAAGTTTCTGGAAGTTATAATGGTTTTCATGAAGGTTTTCTTGATCCTAATGATTGTTTAACCTGGGGTCAGCCTCATGACGAGAAATCTGCCTTGAAAACCAGACAACACATTCCTATGACCTTTGAAAACAATCCTTATGGGAATCCTAAATGGCTCACGCGATAGTTCACGATAGTTTAGCATTTAGGAGAGATTAAGGGATACTTTTCTTATGTAGGAAGAGGGCTGACCAAGGACAAAGACAAAAAAGGCCCACTGTGGTTCTGATCCCTACATAAAAAAGTGTTATTAACAAAAGCAAAATGTACTAAGGATGAAGGAAAAAAAGAAAAAAAAAGAAATTGAAATCTCGCAAAGATACGCGTCTTGTTTGCTTGAAGGGAATGTATGAGTGAGTGGGCACGAGGTGGGCAGTGAGTCACGCAGGTGTGTTCGGCAGGTGAGCGGCGTGATGGCCAGACTTTCGCCTCTCCTCACCTTCAACATGTGTGGATGGTACACGCTGAGTTACTCTTCCTTCCTTGGGGTAAGTGTTGCCTTGCCTTCCTCCCTCCTTCCTTCCTTCCTTCCTTCAGTCCTTCATTAATTCCTTCATTTATTCCTGGCTTGCTTACCTCATACCTTCTTCCCTTCTAGTCTCCCTTCATTTTTTTTTCTTTGGGTAAGTGTTGCCTCTCCTTCCTTCCTTCTTTCCTCCCTTCCTTCCTTCCTTCCTTCTTTTCCTCCTTCCTGGCTTGATTGTTTCCTATCTTTCTTGTAGGTTCTTCCTCTTTTTCTAAATATTAACTTTCATAGTAGTTTTATTTTCTAATAGTCAGATAAGTATGTTAGTATACTAAAATATAAAATTTATAGAATCGCCTACCGATTTTCTACTATTCTTTCCTAGTTTATTTTCTCTTCATCTTTTTCATCAAGTATTTTTTTTTATGTAACCTTTCTCCGATTTTTTTTTACTTTTTCTCTTATACAAACTATCCACCTCGCCATATCTTATCTTTTCTCTCTAGCTCCCTTGTATATTCTCTCCTCTATTTCCTTTTCACCTTTTCTTACGTCTCTTCTTTACATCTCTCTGTCTCGCATCTATCATATCTCATCTCTCCATTTATCCCTTATGCTGTTTATCTCGTCTGCGTCTCTCCTTCTTTTCACTCTGAATTCTTTCCCCTTTACCTCCTATTTATCTCTTCTTTCTATGTTTCTACTACTTTTCATATTCTCTAGCATGTACTCAATCCTAATCCTCCTTTCCTTCTTCTTCTTCTTTTTTTTTTTTTTGCCTTTTCATCAGTCTTACCTTTCGTTTCTCTTCCCTTGCAGCTCATGAACACCGTCATGACCTACCTGGTGATAGTTTTTCAAATAGGAGGAAGCGACATCTCTGAGTTTAGCTCCCCCCGCAACCAACCATCCAGTTGAGAGAAAACGGAAGTTATGCAAGTGTTCTTAACGGGAGGCTGCCGTAAATATTTTGTTCAGTGTTTTTTTTTTTTTTTTCATTGTTTGTGTATTTATTTCTTTTTCATTTTTCTTTCCTCCTTATTTCTTTCTTTGCTTTATTAATTTATTTAATTACTATTTTTCAGTTTTCCCTTTTTCTTTCTTCCTTTCTTTCATTCATTTATTCCTTCTTTATCTATTTTTCCTTCCCTCTTTCTTTCAGTCTCATATAGCTCCTTTATCTCATTCTTCATGGTCAATCTACATTTGAGTGATACAATTTTAATTTTCAAGAAGAAATTCCACAGATTCATAAACATTTTGTTCAGTGTTTGTATACGTCTGTTGTGTCTCATTGTTTTGTTTTCGTCAGTCATCTTTTTGCTTCCTTTTGTGACAGCTGTAATGCAAAGTGCTCGTTGATTTACTTATTACAGTAAGTCCTCGTTGCAAATATCTTGTCACTGAATAAAATTTCTTTTAACTCAAATGCAAAGACAAGTTAAAATTATATATATATATATATATATATATATATATATATATATATATATATATATATATATATATATATATATATATATATATATATATATATATATATATATATATATATATATATATATATTGTTTGGACCTCTGACTATTCACTAATAAAGCATAAAAAACACCGACCAGTAACTATCTATCGACCACCAGCAGGAAGGCCAAATAGGCCATAACTCATTGATTATTAGATTACCTTACGAATCCAATTACTCGGTATAGGTGTAACAGTTCATCCACCTGCTGTCCAATCTAATATGCACAAATCTGCTCTTTCTCCAACGCTATGCATCATTTTACGCGTTATAATTTTATACAAAGCATTTCCTTCCTTCACTTACTGGAGATTTTTCTGAGGGAGATGAGAACATGATGCAGTTGGGAGATGAGATGGAGAAGATGACAGGAAGGAGATGGAGGAGGAAGAAGAAGAGAGGGAAGAAAAAAATACGAGGGTGGAAGGTGTACAGATGACACGAAGATAAGTGTGCGAGAGAAGAAAGGAAAGAAAGAGGAGGAAGGAGAAGATATTGTAGTGAATGGCGTAAAGAAGAATTGAAGTAATGTCGTGGAGAAGAGGCGTAAGATGATGATAAAGAGGAAGAGAAGGAAGAGGAGAAAGAACAAAACTAAGAAAAGATAGGGAGAAGAAATAGATGAGAGTGTAGGAGGAGGTGGACCAGGATGTGGAGGAAGGGAGGAGGAGGATGTGGAGAAAGGGAGGAGGCTGGAGGGAGGAGGAGGAGGAGGAGGAGGAGGAGGAGGAGGAGGAGGAGGAGGAGGAGTGAGGTTTCATTGAGGCGAGAGTGGTGAGCAGGCAAGGTCACTCAGATGCAATATACTGACCACCAAAGACTCCACCTCCTGAACTTTGACCTCGCTCCCATGACCTCTGCTAAACTCACCGGGAATTCGATTTTCACCCAACATTCAACTTCGCTCTCAAACTTCACATGTAAAAGTAGAACATAATTTTTTTCTTTCTCTCTCTTTAGATGAAGTCAAGATTATATCGAGGTCTTCTTTTGTAATGTGCTTTTTATTTTTATATTTATTTGTGTGTTACTGTTTTCTTCTTTTTGTTTTTATCTTTTTATGTCTCTTTTACTTCGTGTCTTTCTGTCATTGTTTTTTTTTTCTCTCTCTCTCATCTTTCTCTTCATCATTTGCACCAATTCTTTCATTATCTAAATTTCTCCTCTTTCTCTTCCCCTCTCCTTCTTTCTGTTCATCCATGTTAATTCGCAGTAAACACCTGCCGAAACGATAATTACTCCCAGTGAGGTCTAAAGCACTGTTTAGGGGGTGCTGTGAACTTATCATTAAACCCAGCTGTGTCCTCACTGAACGTTTCCCTTTGTGTCTCACAACCTTCCTTCATCCCTTCCTTCCATGCTTTATTTTCTCTCTCCTTTCCTTTATTCATTACTTCTTTCCTTCTTTCCTTCCTTTTTTTCTTCTTTCCTCTCCTTTCCAATCCTTCAGGTGTTCAGTGAGTACTTAATTATAGGTAATCTATATATAAACCAATACCTGTCAGCGCAACATGATCCAGACAAATACGTACAGACTTTCAACCACTAGTTTTCTTTTTCGTATTGTTTGGATAGCGTAACAATAACAAATTATCTCTTTACTTATAATACCGACGCGCTTCCTTCCCTTCCTTCTACTCTAACAGATCTTCAATATCATCATGACGTACATAGTGATAATATTCCAAGTGGGAGGAGCAGCCGTAAAGGACCAATAAGTCCCGTAAGACCACACATAGAAAACGGAGACATACAACGAAATATTTCAACAAACGAGGCACTTTGATGGGGAACTTGCACAAAATGTAGAGGAAGAAAATGGTGAAAGTTTAGTTTCTAGTCTGTCTTCAGAGCCCACAGAGATGATTAGTCAAGTTCTCATGGGTCTCTCTCTCTCTCTCTCTCTCTCTCTCTCTCTCTCTCTCTCTCTCTCTCTCTCTCTCTCGCTGTCTCTTTTTTTTTTTTTTTTTTTTTTGATTGGTGATGTTGTTAAATCATCACTATACATGAAAACACCCTTAAAGACTCCAGTGATCCAATACAGCATGTTCACACTGAGATGTTTGTGAATGAGGTGCCTGATTAACAAGACACGTTCATAAACTCGAGTGTTTTGCAAAGATTACGTGGTTAAATTCATTTACCTACTTTTTTTTTTTCTTTATGGAAAAAGCCAAGACTACCACATGACTCACTCCTGTGGCTTCTCTCGCGGTTTCGTTGTCTGTATGTCAACGTGTATAAAATGAAATGGACATGTACGTTACCGATGATGACATTGTACTTATAAACTTCAACAAGCAAACAAAAACAAAAAAAAACAAAAAAAAATCCAAAACACCTCTATGAATAATAAAATGACAAGAAACGTGAAGATTTTCATTTATACTTTACTTTTTATCACTGTCCCGTGTGGCACGTGCATGGTTTTGTCCCAGTGTTTGATTTGAGCTCCAGGCTGACATAACCGACAGAGACACGAAGGATCTCCCAGCCGTAACTCTTCAGAGACAACGGAGTGATAGAACGATCCACAAAATCGATCCTGCAAACTTTAAATCCACAAAGAAAGTTAAACCGCAGCCAGTAAGAAAATAAGAAGCAGCAGAGGACACTAGGTATAAATTTGTGGCCCAGAAAAGACGATTATGTATGGGCGAGATGGATGGCGACACGCATGACTTGGGACAAAAGTACATGATAATATGAGTCCTTATCAAGATGGATCGACGTGTATTGAGAGAGCTATTACTTCGGTGGCAGCCCCTCACTGGAATGTAAACACCTTTTGCAGGACTATTTAAGGGCGGTAACACCTAGTACTGGCAGTCGATTTACCTGCCACGTCCCCCACAACGTATTAATATTCCAATGATGTATTGATGTTCTAGTAGAAATGTAAGCGGCGTGTATTGAGGGCAAAGGGCAGGAGAGAGGCGTTGTTCCCGAGGTGAGAACAAAGACCACGTCAAGTGGACGAAATAATAGGCAGCCCTGCGCTCACCACCGCCCATGGGTGTTCCTGGCAGCGATCTTTGTGTGGCTGAGTCTTGACGCGGCAGGCCAGGCGCCGCTCCACCTCGCACCCACGGTCGTCTCTTGGCCAGCGTTGTGCTAACAGGAGAGAGAGAGAGAGAGAGAGAGAGAGAGAGAGAGAGAGAGAGAGAGAGAGAGATAAGATCATCGACCGTGAAGCCTTTGCCGTCGCCAGGATGCTGCCGCAGGACACGTCCGGTTTGTTGCCGTGGCGCATGACGGTGCCTGTGCTGCAGGTGTTCGGCTGCTTCCCCTACAAGCTATGCGCCACCAGTGGCCCGCCCGTGTTTAGCCTGCCGCTGCTCCTCTGGTGTATTTTCGTTCACTTGTACCTGACCTGCGGGAGCTGCATGGCCTTTACAAAAATATTTGGTACGTACTCAGCGCCAGACCTGGGCACCATCTTCTTTATGTACGGGGTCGCCTTCTTGATGGCCACCGTGACCTTAACCCCATTCTTCATGACGATGAGAAGCTCTAAGCTGACAGCCCTTCTGCACGATATGTCGCGCATCGGGGTCGTGCCCCGGGAATACAAGATCCGTCCCAAGAATTTGATTATCATGCTTACGATGGTAATTTTCATGGTGTTCGCGACGTGGTTCTCCAACTGCGTCTTGAAGTTTGAGTTCCATGAGACTGTGCTGGTGTTTTTCTGGAGTATATCGTGGAACTTGAGCATCTTCATGCCAGACAGCTGCTTCTCTTCTCTGCTGGACCTCCTGATCCGCTACCTGTTGCTGGTCACGGAGTCCACGGTGGCGGCAGTCTCCAAGCTCCTTGGTCCTGACGGCTCCTTTAGCGGGGAGGACGATGCGGAGGCGGCACTGCTGGCGCTGCGTGACCTGGAGTCTCTCATCCTGGAGGTAAGGCGCGGCTGCAGAAGCGGGTTGGCTTCGTTCAGTGTGCAGGACTCAAAGGGTCACTCAATAACGTTACTAGATGATGCCACTCCCTGTCGACTCTTCAGCAACCTGCTGCTGCAGTTCACCTGCATCTCTAACACTACAAATGTTCATGCCCGAATCATTCCCTCCTCGCAGGTGACGGCGTGGCTGGAGACGCTAAAGCAGTGTTTCTTTCCGATTATAACCATGTTCCTGCTGCTGAGCGTCCTGCTGGCCATTGTGTGTCCCTACGCCATCCTGAAGGGGACATATATGGGCGGCACCACTGTCGTCTCCGTTTTCTTCTCCTTCTACATCATGGGCCAGTACTGCTACCTGGGCCAGACCTTCACTGATAAGGTGGGTCGTGCAGCAGGCAGGCAAGCAGGCGCCCTCCCTCCTTGCCTCTACGTGAGGCAAAAATGTTGTGCGTTCCTGGTAAATATGTGTATTGATAAATCATGTTTTGTGCCTTTAAAAAGAGCAACGACGAGCCAAGCTTGAAACTTTCACTCTTAATGAAGATTTAAAATACACTTACTTATGAGTGTGTGTGTGTGTGTGTGTGTGTGTGTGTGTGTGTGTGTGTGTACATAAACGAAAAAAAAAAAACGATAAGTAATACTGAGCAAAGAATTAAGGATCTGACAAAACGGTACCATTACTCGCTCCCTTAATTGCATCGCCAGGGGTCGAGACACACTAATCCTCACCGCTATTTTTCGTCCTTGTTTTCAGGTGATCGTTGCGGAAAAACAACTGAAGGACCTGAAAATGCGGAGTAAAAACACAATTTTCTGCATAAAGGTACGTGTATGTGCGTGTTTGTGGACGTGAGCAAGTGTTTGTGTGTTTGTGTGTGTGTGTGTGTGTGTACGTTCATGAAGTAATCTTCAGGGCATGTCAGGAGTGCAAGTTTTCTTTACGTAACTGAAAGGTAAACTATAAACTAGGATCGAAGCAAAATTACTGTATCATCAATTACGATAATGCACAGCAAGAAAAGTGAGATAGACTTCACCGTGCACTAACCGAGGTTAGTGTAACAGCGAGCGCTCTTGACCGCCAAGGTCACGGGCTGGTAAGAGATTGCTCTGCCCTCTGGCGGCTGGCTCATGAATAACTGAATGTGGGTAACTAGCGAACCAGCTTGTGTGTATTTCTGAATGAGAGGGTGATAATTACTAGTGAAACAGCTCGTGCATGTTATCAGAATCAAAACAACCAAACAGTAAGCAATTTTTCTTACCTTACTTTTTTTTAATCATTAATGAAAAGGTGATAATTAATAAGAAACATCTCGTGTATGTTATCAATATCAAAACCGATTCAGAAACAATCTTTTTTTTCACTCCTGTTTTTTTTTTTTTTTTTTTTTACTGTTTTAAAAGAGGCAAGATGAGCAAACTTTAATTTTTATGTATTTTTTCTTTTTTTTTCGTGTTCTTGGTTCGTCGCCTTAACACGTAATAACAATATCGAAGCTTCGTGACGTGAAAGGAAGCAGCACACTCAAGCCTCTCTTCATCAGAGTATGTCAATGTGCGCCAGATCATGTCGCACTCGGCAATCATGGCTTTACTGTCAGCGGAGACAAGCGAGTGGGCGTGTCAGCGTCTTGCCTCCATTACACCTATAAGTTTCTGGAAGTTATAATGGTTTTCATGAAAGTTTTCGTGATCCTAATGATTGTTTAACCTGGGGTCAGCCTCATGACGAGAAATCTGCCTTGAAAACCAGACAACACATTCCTATGACCTTTGAAAACAATCCTTATGGGAATCCTAAATGGCTCACGCGATAGTTCACGATAGTTTAGCATTTAGGAGAGATTAAGGGATACTTTTCTTATGTAGGAAGAGGGCTGACCAAGGACAAAGACAAAAAAGGCCCACTGTGGTTCTAATCCCTACATAAAAAAAGTGTTATTAGCAAAAGCAAAATGTACTGAGGATGAAGAAAAAAAAAAAAGAAAAAATTGAAATCTCGCAAAGATACGCGTCTTGTTTTCTTGAAGGGAATGTATGAGTGAGTGGGCACGAGGTGGGCAGTGAGTCACGCAGGTGTGTTCGGCAGGTGAGCGGCGTGATGGCCAGACTTTCGCCTCTCCTCACCTTCAACATGTGTGGATGGTACACGCTGAGTTACTCTTCTTTCCTTGGGGTAAGTGTTGCCTTTCTTTCCTCCCTCCTTCCTTCCTTCCTTCCTTCATTCCTTCATAAATTCCTTCATTTCTTCCTGGCTTGCTTACCTCATACCTTCTTCCCTTCTAGTCCCTTCCTTTTTTTTTCTTTGGGTAAGTGTTGCCTCTCCTTCCTTCCTTCTTTCCTCCCTTCTTTTCTTCCTTCCTTCTTTTCCTCCTTCCTGGCTTGATTGTTTCCTATCTTCTTTCTTGTAGGTTTTCCCTCTTTTTCTAGATACTAACTTTCATAGTAGTTTTATTTTCTAATTGTCAGTTAAAATATGTTAAGATACTAAAATATAAAATTTATAGAATCGCCTTCCGATTTTCTACCATTCTTTCCTAGTTTACTTCCTCTTCATGTTTTTTATCAAGTATTTTTTTTATTTAACCTTTCTCTGATTTTTTTACTTTTTCTCTTATACAAACTATCCACCTCGCCATATCTTATCTTTTCTCTCTAGCTCCCTTGTATATTCTCTCCTCTATTTCATTTTCACCTTTTCTTACGTCTCTTCTTTACATCTCTCTGTCTCGCATCTATCATATCTCATCTCTCCATTTATCCCTTATGCTGTTTATCTCGTCTGCGTCTCTCCTTCTTTCCACTCTGAATTCTTTCCCCTTTACCTCCTATTTATCTCTTCTTTCTATGTTTCTACTACTTTTCATATTCTCTAGCATGTACACAATCCTAATCCTTCTTTCTTTCTCCTTTTTTTTTTGCCTTTTCATCAGTCTTACCTTTCGTTTCTCTTCCCTTGCAGCTCATGAATACCGTCATGACCTACCTGGTGATAATTTTTCAAATAGGAGGAAGCGACATCTCTGAGTTTAGTTCCCCCCGCAACCAACCATCCAGTTGAGAGAAAACGGAAGTAATGCAAGTGTTCTTAAGGGGAGGCTGCCGTAAATATTTTGTTTAATGTTTTTTTTTTTTTTTCTTTGTGTATTTATTTCTTTTTCATTTTTCTTTCTTTCCTTTTTTCTTTCTTTACTTTATTCATTTATTAATTACTATTTTTCAGTTTTCCCTTTTTCTTTTTTCCTTTCTTTCATTCATTTATTCTTTATTTATTTTTCTTTCCCTCTTTCTTTCAGTCTCATATAGCTCCTTTATCTCATTCTTTATTGTCAATCTGCATTTGAGTGATACATTTTTTTAATTTTCAAAAAGGAATTCCACAGATTCATAAACATTTTGTTCAGTGTTTGTATACGTCTGTTGTGTCTCATTGTTTTGTTTTCGTCAGTCATCTTTTTGCTTCCTTTTGTGACAGCTGTAATACAAAGTGCTCGTTGATTTACTTATTACAGTAAGTCCTCGTTGTAAATATCTTGTCACTGAATAAAATTTCTCTTAACTCAAAAGCAAAGACAAGTTAAAATTATATATATATTGTTTGGACCTCTGACTATTCACTAATAAAGCATAAAAAACGCCAACCAGTAACTATCTATCGACCACCAGCAGGAAGGCCAAATAGGCCATAACTCATTGATTATTAGATTACCTTACGAATCCATTTACTCGGTATAGGTGTAACAGTTCATCCACCTGCTGTCCAATCTAATATGCACAAATCTGCTCTTTCTCCAACGCTATGCATCATTTTACGCGTTATAATTTTATACAAAGCATTTCCTTCCTTCACTTTACTGGAGATTTTTCTGAGGGGGATGAGAACATGATGCAGTTGGGAGATGAGGTGGAGAAGATGACAGGAAGGAGATGGAGGAGGAAGAAGAAGAGAGGGAAGAAAGAAATACGAGGGTGGAAGGTGTACAGATGACACGAAGATAAGTGTGCGAGAGAAGAAAGGAAAGAAAGAGGAGGAAGGAGAAGATATTGTAGTGAATGGCGTAAAGAAGAAGAATTGAAGTAATGTCGTGGAGATGAGGCGTAAGATGATGATAAAGAGGAAGAGAAGGAAGAGGAGAAAGAACAAAACTGAGAAAAGATAGGGAGAAGAAACAGATGAGAGTGTAGGAGGAGGTGGACCAGGATGTGGAGGAAGGGAGGAGGAGGATGTGGAGAAAGGGAGGAGGCTGGAGGGAGGAGGAGGAGGAGGAGGAGTAAGGTTTCATTGAGGCGAGAGTGGTGAGTAGGCAAGGTCACTCAGATGCAATATACTGACCTCCAAAGACTCCACCTCCTGAACTTTGACCTCGCTCCCATGACCTCTGCTAAACTCACCGGGAATTCGATTTTCACCCAACATTCAACTTCGCTCTCAAACTTCACATGTAAAAGTAGAACATAATTTTTTTTCTCTCTCTCTCTCTTTAGATGAAGTCAAGATTATATCGAGGTCTTCTTTTGTAATGTGCTTTTTATTTTTATATTTATTTGTGTGTTACTGTTTTCTTCCTTTTTGTTTTTATATTTTTGTGTCTCTCCTTTATTTCGTGTCTTTCTGTCATTGTCTGTTTTTTTCTCTCTCTCTCATCTTTCTCTTCATCATTTGCACCAATTCTTTCATTATCTAAATTTCTCCTCTTTCTCTTCCCCTCTCCTTCTTTCTGTTTATCCATCTTAATTCGCTTTTTATCTTTCCTTACTCTCCTTTACTTGTTATCATTAATTAATTTCTTCATTTCCCTTTTTTTTTCTTCTTTCCTTCTTTCTTTCTTTTTTCTCTTCTTTTCATTTAGTTTCTTTCTCTTAATTATCTGGTATAAGTAATTCACTCTTTCATTTTCCCTTTTCTCTATTCCTCTCTCTTCTTCTTTCTCTTCTTTTATCATCTCCTATCTTTATTTTCCTCTTTATTACTGGTCATTTCTTTTATTTTCTTATCTTCCTCCTCTTCTTCCTTTTTCTTCTCTCTCTCTCAGTTTATTTTCTTTCCGTGCATGTAAATAAGAGGAAAGTGGCCGTGAGAGGAGGAGGAGGAGGAGGAGGAGGAAGAGGAGGAGGAGGAGGAAAAAACGGGAATGAAGAACGAAAAAGAGGAGGAGCTGACAAATGTGATGATGATGGTAAAGGAAGGGGCAAATTAATGCTATTCAACCCCTGAGCCTGTGACGGTGAGATGTGTGAGTGAATGAGAAGATGAGGAGATTACGAAAAGGTGAATGAAAAGTGCAAATATAAAGAAGATGAAATAAACATACGAAATCAACTTAGACAAAAAAAAAAAAATACTGACTTTTTTTTTTGTTTTATTTGTTTATTTTCTAGATAAGATAAAAAAAAAGAGTGATAATTTTATATCCTGTTAGCGTCTCAAGGTTAAGTTTAAAAGTGTAAATTTAAAGGAGATAAATGGGAAATGTGAAATCAGCTTACACACTTAAAAGAAAAGAGCGATTTTTTTTAGTGTTTTTTTTTTTTTTACCTTACATATGATAAATAGTAGTGATATATAAGCAATGAGTGATAATTTTACAGCTTACTAACACCTCAGGATTAAATTTAAGGTAAAGTTCCATCCATTATGAAAAGAGAAACGTTCATCAACCGCACCATTCATAAAGAAAAGAATATATTTAATTTTACGAAGAAACTTTACGACAGTTTATGTATTTCTTATCGTTTTCTTTTTTTCTTCTCATTTTCACGTCACCTTTCCATTATCGCATTTACGGTGAGTTTAAGAGAGAGAGAGAGAGAGAGAGAGAGAGAGAGAGAGAGAGAGAGATGAGGGGGAAGTCAGTGTTGCCGGTCAGAAAAAAAAAAAAGAGGAAAACATAAACAGTTATGACCCATCACCTTAATTATCACATTTACAGACAGGTAGGCTCAGGTACAAGTGGACCTTTCTTCCGAAGAGAATGTTTGCGGCTAAAAAAAAAAAAAAAAAGAAAAGAAAAAAGAAAAAGAAAATGAATAAAAAAAAGTGGAGGATGCAAAAAAAAAAAAAAAAACACGCCATCTGTAAAAAAGAAAATTTAAAATATACGTACATGGAGTTATTTATGTGTGTGTGTGTGTGTGTGTGTGTGTGTGTGTGTGTGTGTGTGTGTGTGAAAGATAAATGCCGGTGTGCGATAATACTAATAATAAATGGAAGAAAACGACGCTCAACCTGAAGACAAATTGAGTGAAAGGGAGAACTATGCTGTTTCGTGTTTAATTACCACGGGCAGGAAGGGTGAAAGTCGCCTGCACCGAGACGCCTTTTGAAAAGCCTTGCTCATATTCTTCTTACCCGGAGAGAGAGAGAGAGAGAGAGAGAGAGAGAGAGAGAGTCATATAAAAACGAAGACAATAAGAACCTAACTGAATAAAACGATCAAGCTAATCAAGTGAAACACACAATAAAAATTCGTGACAAAACAAGAACAAAAGAACAAAACAGAGATACCAAGCAAAAAGTACCATAGCAAATCAATAAACACACTATAAAAAAAACCTTTAAATCTTACCTTGAATCCTCTGAATACCCTTTAAACACACTCCCTTTAAAACTTCCTAGACAAGCAATTAAACAGTTCCTCAGATCCTATAAACATCCTTAAATAGTTCTTGAATTGACCATAAACACTCAATATTCCCTTAAACAACCTTTAGACACAATCCCTTAGAGGTCTTAAACATCACCTCTTTAAATACATTCCCTTAAATACCTATTAGATACATTCTCTTACATCCCACAAACGCCTTGAATACCTCCTTGAACATTCCCCTAACACCCTTTAATCAAGTACCCCTAGATCCCATAATCTCCCTTAAACTCCCTTAAACAACCCTAAGACCATTCCTGCAAGTCCCACGCCCCTGCGATCCGGAGAGGAGTGGGCGTGGATTCCCTTTACCGTCTGCGGAACACCGACGAAAAATCAGGGTTTCTTTCCCACGCCCCGCCCCGAGAAGGCCCCGCCGAGTGTTGCAATGCTGACCCAGGCTGGCTCGACCCCGGCCAGGCAGGTGGAGGGAGGGCGGGAGGGAGGGAAGGAAGGGAAGGCAGTGGCGAGCGAGAGAGAGTCTGAGAGCAGCGGGAGGGAGGGGAGGGTCAGAGGGAGGGCAGTGAAGGGTAGCGTTCTGAGGTTGCTACAGCCGGTGTGAAGGTGCAGGGAGGTGGAATGTGAGGGGAGGAAGAGGGAGAGGTGGAGAGGTGGAGGGAAGGTCGGGAAGCAGTGAGGGAAGGTGGGAGGTAGTTTGCCACTCAAGGACAGGGGTAAAAAGTGACTCCGGCTTTGGGTGTTGGGAAAAGAGGAGTGTTTGTGTGATGTGAGTGCTGGTGGTGGTGGTAGGGAAGATGTATTACTGCTACTATCATCTTTATTGCTGTCGTTAAAAATAGTAGTAGTAGTAGTAGTAGTAGTAGTAGTAGTAGTAGTAGTAGTAATAATAGTAGTAGTAGCAGCAGCAGTAGTAGTAGTAGTAATAGTAGTAGTGTAGCAAGATCATCATCATCATCATCATTATCGTCATCATTATCATCATCATTATCATCAACAACAGCAGCAACATCATCATTATCATCGTCAGCAGCAGCATTAACAACAACAACAACAACAACAACAACAACAACAACAACAACAACAACAACAACAACAACAGCAGCAGCAGCAACAACAACAGCAACAACAAAAGAGGTAATGAGGTAAATGATAGGAAGAACCCGCCTCTGCCCGCCCCGGAAATAGAACAGGAGGAGGAGGAGAAGGAGGAGGAGGAGGAGGAGGAGGAGGAGGAGGAGGAGGAGATGGCGGTGGCGGCGGTGGTGGCGGTGGAGAAAGGATGGTGGTGATAGAGAGGAGGAGGAGGAGGAGGAGGAGGAGGAGGAGAAGGAAGCATGCATTAGTCATGAAATAGGAGGACGTAGGGAGAAAAGAGTGAGAGGAAGAGTGTGATGAGGCGGCGCCACAAACATCAGAGGCAACAAATCTCACCTTGCGGAACACTCGACGCCACACGATGCTTTCTAACATTCCTTGCACCCTTCCAATGACAAGTCTTTCCAGTTCACACTCGTATATTTGAGTCAACAATGGAGGATTCGTAAAGTGCGCCTCTTCGGGTATCCATCTTGTCAATTCCCGGATGAGGGTTAGAAAAATGCGCAGCCCACTATTTAGACCGTCCATCTTGAGGATCTCCGGTGCTCGCCTTTATGGACATGTGACCTCGTTTCGTTTTCTTTCGTGAGGCGATGCATTTTGGAAATCAAGTTTTTAGGCTCAGCTCGTGTGTCTGGCGTCAGAACCTGCGAGTCACAGAAGGAAGTAAAGCACGCCGCTACGTCACCACCGTCTCATTTACGTCACTACTCTCGCCGCACATAAAGTATAGATTAAACGTGGAAAACTACCAGAAAATAGGAAAAGTAAAATGAGGAGGATTAGGAGGAGAAAGAAGAGGAGAAAGAGGAGGCGAAGCATAACACGCATGTAAAAAAATGACTTAAACTTATTCAAACTTAGGTAAATAACTTTGCTATCATCATCTTCTATGTCTTCACTCTGTCCAAACTTAAATCTTCAGTCCTCTCCATTCGTTGTCTACCTTCTACTGAACTAGCCACAAAGTACTCGAGAAAACACAAGCTATCCATATTTTCCAAGATATTAGACGCTTCGGTACAAATGAGGCGGAAAAACGTTATTTCTCCTCTCTTATTGGTGCTAAAACGGTAATTTTTTCATCGTTTCTTCGTCGTGAGGATCCATTCCTTCATCTCACGTCACCTTCACGTCCTTCGCGTCATTCCACCAACTGAGTCCTCACGTCTTTTGATGGATGAGGGACTCTTTTCCATATTCAGTCTTTTCCTTCTCTCGTTTTCCTTCTGTTTTTATTTTATTATTGTTTTCTAAAGGATAAACATTAAGAAAGGTGAGGAACTAATTAAGCTTGTGTCGCGATGCAGTGAAGCGTGAAGGGAGCCGTGCATCATACGCTTAATGCTTTTGTATGCTAGTTCTCATATATTGTGTTAATAGTCAGTAGATGTGAGTATAATAATAGATAAGTGGTGACTGGCGAATTTACTGGAGGAATTAACTTTTACATTTTCTTTTCTTTTATTTCGTGCTTAAGATGAAAAGTATGTTTGTGATTAGATCCTTTAAAGGTTTATTAATATCTCGCTGAAAGAAAACACACTTGAGGACAGCAACATTAAAAGCCAACAAATCAATTAGCAAAACCAACATTAATTTACGTAGAAAAATAAAGACAACACATAAATCAAGACATAGCTAAGTATCTCCTCTTAATTCCCCTTTAGGTCATTTAAAATAGGAATCATTATTACAAGAGACAAATCCAACACCTTTTCCTCTTTTCCTCTGCGTTCTCGTACCCACAAAAGTGACAGAAGTGAGATATTTTCCTAGACAAGAAATAATGAGTAAATGTGTCTACTCATGCGTCATTCCCCCACTTTGAATTCAAGGAGAGACGCTGAGGTGAGCCAAGAAAGAGGACAAAGACGACAAAAGCGCTGCCCCTTTACCAGGTCAGGTCACGCGAGAAGACAAGGCAATAAAATTAAGAGGAAAGTAGACAGAAGAAGGAGAAAGATGAAGTAAGAGGAAGATGATAATAACGACAAAAAAAGTGACATGGACGAAGGGACATGGAGAAGGGTACATGGGCGAGGAAAAGATGAAGAAGAAGGAAGAGGAGGAGAGGGAGATGAGGCGGTAGGATTAGAAGAAAGAGGAGGAGGAGGAAGAGGAGGAGGAGGGGAAGGAGGAGGAGGAGAAACATTAAGAATGCAATGAAAGCGAGAGAAGGGCGGGGCGGAGAAACGAGATGAGAGCAAGGAAGATAAACGTACAAACACGAAATAAAAGATAAAAATGGAGAGATGATCGAATACATTAAAGGAGAAACTAAAGCAAATGGAGGAAAATGCGTAGAAAACTTGGGAGCGGAGTAAAACTAACGAAAATATCAACAAATCACTAAAAAAAAAACAGGAAAATGTGGGAAAAAAGATCAGACATAAGAACAAAACCAATGAAAACGTAACACGAAAATTGAAACGAAGACCCGAAAGGAGAAACAAGATTAAGAAACGGAAATAAAAAAATGGAGGAAAATCACGAGAAACCGGGAAGAAATTGGATAGATGGAACACACACACACACACACACACACACACACACACACACACACACCTGTTCCCAGCAGCGTGTAGACTCAGCCAGGTATGACGAGGAAAGGAGAAAAGACTCCGACAGCCTCTGAGAATATGATGATCACCTGGGCTTGGGTCGCACAGGTGAGGCAAATGTTTACTGAGCCAACACCTAAAAGGATACACAGACGAAACTCGATCCTGCGGCCACGGATCCTTCAGGGTGAGAGGTCGCGAGGTCCTGGGATCCGCGGAGCTTCTTGTGAGGCGTCGCGGGAGGTTGAAATGAAAACTTGTGCCTCGATGTGTCTTAAGAGGCTGAGTGGTGGTGGTGGTGGTGGTGGTGGTGGTGGCGGTGGTGGCAAGTGGTGGCAATGTTTTATGTTATTTTTATGTTTTCTTTTCTGTGTTTTGTTATTTAGCAGTGGTGGTGGTGGTGGTGGTGGTGGTGGTAAGTGCTGTGTGTGTGTGTGTGTGTGTGTGTTTCTGTTTTTATTCGTGTTTCTGTGTCTTGTTTGTGGTCAGTCTTTTAATGAGTTATCTCTTTTATGCCTTTATGAATATACTCTTATATTCATTTATCTTTCCTTTACTATGCTAGTTGGTGTTTTATAGTTTTTGAGTTTTGTATCGTTTTTATTTGTTTTTATTCGTTTATTAATAGCAATTCTATAAAAAAAATAAACAACTGATTTATCTTATACATTTATATTACATCTTTCGACCTAATTACATTGTCCTAAATCATTTATATTCACATTTAAACTTCACGACATCAAGAGAGAAACAGACAGACAGACGGACAGACAGACAGAAAGAAAGGGTGAGGGAGGTAATGGAAAGGGAGTGTGAAGGGAAACGCTTTTACCTTAATCCTTCCAAAAGCCCGGAGACACTTAGACGGACTCTTCCATCCTCCCTTCCCCCCACCCTCCCTCCCTCCCTCCCTCCCCCTCGGGTCGGGTGGGAATGAGGGACAAGGAGCGGAGTAAGAAAAATGTGCTGTTTTACGAGATGGACTGTGATTAGGTTTTCTGGATCGTCTAAGGCCTTGGGGAACAGGTCAGGTGGTGGTGGTGGTGGTGGTGGTGGGTTGATGTTTGTGTGATGTGGTGATGATGTGGCAGAATGTGTCGTGTGGGAGTTATAGTGGTGTTCGTTGTGTGGTAATGTAGTGGTGTGGTTGGTGGAGTATTGGTTATACTGTGGTGGTGTGGCGTGGTGCTGTGTGTGTGTGATAGTGAGGTCGTGGTGCGGTGGTGATGTGGTGAAGTGCGTGGTGTGGTGAAGGTGTGGTGAAGGTGTGGTGGTAAGGGTTTAGGTGAGCGGTAGTGTGGTAGTGTGGTTGAAAAGATCTAAGTATGGAGCATTCAAGTCTTTCTATTTTTTTCCACTATTTTGCTATATTTTTCCTGTATTTTCCTGTTTACTTGTTCCTCGACTTCCTTCTTCTTCATAAGGGGCTACATATATATATCTCTCTCTTCCCTTTATATTTCTGAAAATGCATGAAAAAACAAATATGAAAACCAAGCAAATACATGCATTTCATTAATTCTAAACAGGGAGACGGAAGATAAAAACATTTCCCTCGCCACACAAAACATGTAAACGTCTTCTCTTTTCATTTCCTTTCACATCAAGCATATGGTAAAGAGAGAAAAAAGAAAAGAGTAGAGGAAAAGTAAGCATATGCGTTTTCTCTTTAATTAAACAGGATGGCATTCAAGGGGTGACTTTCAAATTTATTCATAGTTTTAGTCAATGTACGTACGAAGGGATCAAGAGAGAAAAGCTGGACACACATGACTTCACTGGCCTTGTCCACACACACACACACACACACACACACACACACACACACACACACACAATCAGGTATGTTTTCACGATGGGATTATGTAGATTCTCGTTTTCTCTCTCTCTCTCTCTCTCTCTCTCTCTCTCTCTCTCTCTCTCTCTCCATTTATGGCTCTGTTTACGTTTGTTTCTTAAAAGAGAGCAGGCCTCGTATTTTGAAACGTTCTGTTCTCTCATAAGTACTATTTTCAAAGGCCACAGAGATGATTAGTCTTGTTCTCCTAAGTGCTTTCTCCACTGCTGATACAGAGTACTTGGCAAAATATCACTAGAATCACGAGAACATGCTTCATTCCAGTAACTTTCACTATAGCGTGTTAAAAGTGGGCAAAGTAAGGAGTTTCAGAGTGCAGTTTTGTGGGATTTTTTTCTCCATCCGGCATGTGGTGTTTCCCTCTGGAGGCGGTAAGTGAACTAGAGCATCATGGCGTGTGTGCTGGTAGGCCTGCGTGTTTGCTTCCACAATTTCATCCTTTTTTCCTCGTTTCCTTCTATTTTGGTGAGTTTACCGGTTTGTTTTGTAGTCAGTGGTGAATCATGAAGTATATTTTCCAGCTCAGTGTCGAGTTTAAGCTGATTTTCTTTGATTAATGAAGCTTATGATTGCTGTGCTTTGTTTTGTGCGTATAAGGTGCCAGGAGACTAAACTACATGGCGCTGGGGAGTGAAGAAAGTGTTAGGGGACTGAATGTTGTGTTAAGAGAGTACGTAATGATGATGATGAAGTGTTCTTGGCGTTAGGAAAGTGTATTCTACTTAGTGTTAGGAGACTGTGCCTGATGTTATGAGAATGTGTTTGACGTTATGAGAATCTTCGTGGTGTTATGAGAATCTACGCGGTGTCAGGAATGAAGCAAATACATCTCGCCTCACTCAGTCAGTTATGCGGAGGAAGAATTGAGTGAGAAAGCAATGAGGAAGAATTCAAAGATCTTGCCTCACACAATGCTTCTGTACAGGAAATGTGACGAAACAGGAATGAGGAATAATTTTAAAAAATCTCGCCTAACACAATCACTGCTGTACAGGAAGAATGGCGAGGCATAGGAATAAGGGATAATGAAGTAATATTACCTTATACACACAGGGAAGAGTAACGAGATGTAAAAAATGGAGAATGATTAAGTAATATTACCTTAAACAATCACTTCTGTTTGGGAGTAACAAAGTATAGGAATTACAGATAATTAAGTAATATTAGCTGATAAACTGTTTTGTAGAGGAAGAGTAACGAGGTATAAGAATGAGAAATAATTAACCAATCTCATCATATACAATTAGTTTTATCCAGGAAGAACAGCAAGATACTGGGACGAGGAACAATGAAGTAGTCTTACACAGTCTGTAAAGGAAGACTATCTAAGTATAGGAATGAGGAACAATTAAGCCGCCCCGCCTCACGCAGCATTTACACTCTGGCCTTTCCGGGACCAACACTCGTACTGCGCTGATAAAACATGCTCCGCGAACACCAAGCGGCGCATCTCATATTCCTCGCCAGTCGTCTCAAGAATGCGCAGGTCACTCGCGGCACATCCCACGCTGCCTAAGCATTCCCGTCACCCCGTCACCCCGTCGCCTGTGCTTCCGTCCTCTCGTGTGATGGTAACCCAAAAGCTTATGATAATGAGAGCAGCGCTGGGTGAGGTTTCAAGTTTCTCTTTTACCGTCACACTTGTTTTGTGATGAGGCTTCGCGTTGTGTAATAGTGATGGCTTCATGCTTCGTGGCTGCGTGGTATTCTGGCTGGCTGAGGGTGAGGGTTCGAAGCTTCGTGAGACTAAAGAACGTATTCTGAAACGTTTCGCGAGTGTTTTTGAGATAATGCAGTGAAAGTTGTTGCGATTCCTGAATGGTGTTTGATTAATATAATGAAAGAAAAGGGATACATGGAAAAGGAGGGTCATGAGGGAGAGAGAGAGAGAGAGAGAGAGAGAGAGAGAGAGAGAGAGAGAGAGAGAGAGAGATAGTAATAATAATAAGATATATCAGCGCATGACAAACAATCCGAACTAAACTACGTGAGGGTACCTGGGCATACCTGGGCACCTCCTTCCCCTTCTCCTCCTCCTCCTCCTCCTCCTTCACCTTTTACTCGCCTTTTTTTTTGCTTTATTAAGTGCTATTTCCTCTCTCTCTCTCTCTCTCTCTCTCTCTCTCTCTCTCTCTCTCTCTCTCTCTCTCTCATATTTTGTGTTCCTTTCGTCTGACTATGTGTGTGTGTGTGTGTGTGTGTGTGTGCTTTGTTTACTTATTTGATTGCTCATTCTTCCCATGGTTCTTTTTCCATTTGCTTTGTTCTCTCTCTCTCTCTCTCTCTCTCTCTCTCTCTCTCTCTCTCTCTCTCTCTCTCTCTCTCTCTCTCTCTCTCTCCAGGTAAAGACAAAGGTGTATTATGAGTGTGTGTGTGTGTGTGTGTGTGTGCATGAAAACACACCTCATGACCTTCCAACCCCAGGACTCTTTCGATTATGTGGTGGTGGTGGTGGTGGTGATGGTGATGGTTGTGGTGGTGGTGGTGGTGATGGTTGTAGTGGTGGTGGTGGTGGTGGTGGTGGCTCGTTATCTCCTCCATTCCCCTTCTCTGAATCACCCAAGTCTCATTCCCTTCCATTCCTCCACTCTTCCCCTCCCCTCCCTTCCCCTCCCCTCCATCTGTTTCCTCCACTCCCTCCCTTGTGTTCCTTTCCTTATCGCCTCCTTATCTCTTCCCTACCCATTCTTGGTTTCCCATCTCCGCTCCCTTTCCTTCTTTATCGTTCTTTTCCTCTTTTCCTTTTTTTCTTTTGCTTTTTCGTGTTTGTCTTCGTTTCTTTCTTTTATATTTCATTTTTCCTTTTCTTACTCCTTTTTCTCCCTTCTTCCTCTTGTTTATTTTCCTTTCCTCTATATTCTTCTTCCCTTTCTCCTTCTCTTGATCTTTCATTATTTTCTTTTATTTTCTTACTACCCTCTTATTCTTCCTTTTTGTCTCTCATTCCCTCCTCCTCCTCCTCCTCCTCCTCCTCCTCCTCTTCTTCTTCCATCGTATACCTTTCTCCTCCTCCTCCCACGGGCTTCTCCACCCTTCTCTCCCACTTAAATTCCCTCCTCCTCCTCCTCCTCCTCCTCCTCTTCCTTCTCCTCCTTCTCCTCCTCCTTCTCCCTCCTTTCCCCCAATTCCACGCCCTTTTCACGTCTCTCCTTTTCTCTTCCTTCTCCCACGTCCTTTCTCCCTTTCCTCTTCCTTTCCCTTCCTTTCCCTCAGTGTTTTTTTTTTTTTCCAAATAACGCCTCATTTACCTCCATTAGTAGTAGTAGTAGTAGTAGTAGTAGTAGTAGTAATAGTAATAGTAGTAGTAGTAACAAAGACAGATAGGAAAAATAAACACTTTTTTTTATCTGTGTGCATTTAGTTCCCATTGAGAGAGAGAGAGAGAGAGAGAGAGAGAGAGAGAGAGAGAGAGAGAGAGAGAGAGAGAGAGAGAGGGAGAGAGTAGAGCATGTTCTTCCCACGATTACTTAGGGGCAAATAGGGAAGGTCTCTGTGTATATAGAGGGAGGAGGGTATGGGAGGAGGAGGAGAAGGAGGAGGAGGAGGGGAGGCTGAAAGTGATACAGTGGGAGCTTTTGGTGATACAGTAGACCATGGAAAGTATAGGAACTAGTTAATCTACACAAGATTTCTACCCTGCTAATCATGGAAACGAACATAATGATAGATAGATAGATAGATGGGTAGGTAGGAAGGTAGTAAGTAGATAGATAGATAGATAGATAGATAGATAGATACTGTAGTTTGATAGATAGATACTGCAGTTAGATAGGTAGATAGATAGAATGCTTTATTGACTCACTGATAGGAAATGATTCATCACCAATGTTCAGATACAAAATTCAGAATATACTTCACATAAAAAAAATACCACATATCACATTAATTAAGTAACTAGAAGAAGACGTTTAATTTCCGATATAAATGTTAAATTCTAAACATGAAAAAGAGAAAGGGAAAAGTAAGTACTTCTCTCTTTTTTACTTCTTTTTTTTTCCCCTCCATACAAGCGTTTAAAATTGGAGTATCAAGGAAGAGAAAAAGATGGCTGTGCTGACTGAGAGAGGAAGAAAGAACAGGAAACAGGGGAAAGAAAGAAATAGGATACTGGAAACAAAAGGAGCATTAGAAGATAGAGAAGGAAAAGAAAACAAGAAAGATAATGTACGATGAAAAAATTTAATAGCTAAGTGAAATAAAGAGAGAAAAGGAAGACAGCAGTGAAAAATAAGGAGAATGTGAGGGAAACGGAGGTGATTAGGAAGAGGAAGGGTCACGGAGAAGGAGGAAGGCTTAAGGAGGAAGGAAGAAGAGGTAAAGAAGGGAATGGGCAGGTCAATGAAGGGAGTGGAAGGGAAAATGTGGCCATTACTGTGAAGGGAATGACCTTTGACCTCTGGCATAGCACTGAGAGAGAGAGAGAGAGAGAGAGAGAGAGAGAGAGAGAGAGAGAGAGAGAGAGAGAGAGAGAGAGAGAGAGAGAGAGTTTGTGTTTGTGTGCAGTACCAGAAAGTAGATTTAAAATATTAAAAACTTCAGTGCATTAGAGAGAGAGAGAGAGAGAGAGAGAGAGAGAGAGAGAGAGAGAGAGAGAGAGAGAGAGAGAGAGAGAGAGAGAGAGAGAGAGAGAGAGAGAATATAAAGGCAGCCAATACTATTTTTTACTAATGAGCACACTGTGTACTTTGGCGAACCAATCTGACCTTGGCATGAACTTAAGGGTGAACAGAAATGATGAACGCCCTTTAATCTAACCCTTGATGACTCTTACACACTTAACGCCCAAGAAACTCCTCCCACTCTCCCGGCAACTCCCTTTTACTCCCTCTCCCTCTCTCTCTCCCTCTCCTCCTCTCCCTTTCTCTTTCTCACGCCTTCAAATCTGCATCCTGATTCTACTTCTTATCTTTTTTTTTTATCCTGTTCTCTTGTGTTCGTATCTCTCCCTCTCCTTTATCCTTATCTCGTTTTCTTCCTCTTCCTTCCCTCTTCCTATCTTCTCTCCTTCGCGGATCGCTTAAGAGGAATCTTTGATCCTATCTTAACATTCTCACGGAAGAGTTATCGAGTGTTTTTATCTCTTCCTCACTTCTTTATTCTCTCTCTCTCTCTCTCTCTCTCTCTCTCTCTCTCTCTCTCTCTCTCTCTCTCTCTCTCTCTCTCTCTCTCTCTCTCTCTTTTCGTTTTTTTATGATGCATTTGTTATTTATGTTTTTTTTCTTTATCTCATTTTATCTCTTTTTTTCGGCTCTTCTGTTATCGCTTCATTCATCTCTTTCATATAGTAGTCTTCCTTTTTTTCTTCTTTCTTCACCTTCCTGTTCTTCTGGTCTTAACTTTTATCTTATCTTTCTTCTCTGACAGTTCTTACCTCCTCCTCTTATTCCTTCTGCGTTTCATTCTTCTCCTCTTCTTTTATTTTTTTACTCCTTTTCTCTTCTTTATCTTTAAACATTATTTTTTATGTTAATTCTATTCATTGCATTATTTTTGCTATCTATATCACTTTTTTTCAAATTTTCCTTACCTTCTTTGTTGTTTCCTTAATTTTCTGATTTTTTAAGTATTTTTGTTATTTTTTTATTTAATTTCTCGTTCTTTTAGTCTTCTTTATGTTATCTCTTCTCTGTTCAGTTCCCAGTCGGTATTTTCATATTTTTCTTAAATTTCTAGTTTTCTTTTCCTTAATTCATCTCTATCTTTCCCTTTAATCGCTCCTTCGCTCTTATATCTTCTCTTTTCTGAGCTTATCTCCTTTTTTTTCAGTATTTCCTTCTTTCCTGTACCTTCTTTTCCTAACGTCTTATCTCCTTCCACTTCAGTATTTCCTTCTTCCCTAATTCATTTTTTTCCCTTAAATTCTTAACATATCTCATTTTCCTTCAGTACTTTATTTCCTTCTATGCTTTCGCTTTCTTAACTTCCTAAGTTGACTCCTTTCCCTTCAGTCTCTCCTTCCTTTACATACCTATCCTTTTCTCGCCCTTCCTCTCCTTTCCCATACCCTCTCAACCTCCATCCTCTCTTTATGGACCCGTATTACCTTTCTACTCACCCTCTCTCCCTCCCACTCTCACATCCACTCCCTAATCGCTGTCAATCTCGACTCTGCCGCCGCCCCTCACATCATCAGTACACTTTGGAGTCTCTGCCGGAACATTATCAGCGTCCTTTTCACACCATATCTCACTATCTTTCATCCCATACACCGCTCCATCCTTGTCTATCCGCCCTCAGGTATCGATCTATCTTGCCCTTCAATCACTACAGGTGTGAGGCGCGGTCTGGTCACTCTGCAAGGTGGTTCTCGAGCGGGGGTCACTTAATGATGGTGTTTGGAGTTTCGAAACGTTGCGTGTGCGAGGCGAAACCTGAATCCGAAACAGGCGTGAATGGGAGTAAACGAGGCGAGTTAATTTGTACTTTACGTTGAGTTTACGTTTAAATGCACGCCATTTTCTGTGTTTAGAGGCGATTATTGGATTGTAGGCTGGGCAATAGAGGAAGGAATACTGGCATAATAGTCATGTTTCGAAACCCGTCATGCAACGAAGCTTCGAGTTAAAAAGTGAAACACAGCGAGGGAAGGCAACTCATTTATGCATCGCGGGTGACTTATAAAGGGCCGTGCGCCTCTCCGGATGGGCTTAAAAGCATATCAACGTCGTAAAGTAGAAACAGAGAGATGACAGAGCCTTCCAGCACATTTGTAGCCGAGATGAACGAGATCAGGCGGCCGTTGTGCGCATGCGCGGCCAAAGGTGAGGGTCCAGTGCTGATAAGCGCCGCCAGACTTTACATAATCGATGGCGAAACGGCTTTAAAACGAACGTGGCTAATATTTTGTAATTTTACCCCTTTTTTGGGAATTTTCCTTAACACCTTGTTGCATAATTTACTCTACCTCGCCTTTCTCTTTGGCTATTGTCACACAGACTCGTTACTTTCACCTTTATATAACCACGCGTCGAGTTCCTCTATTATGTATACGAATAATTACCTGGTCATTGCCTTACCTGTATGATCACAGCATCCTCGGTACCCTGCTGTTGGTCACCTGGGTCACGCTAGTACCGGGGGAGGTGTGGGTGGCGGCGCAGGTGTGGGTAACGGTGAGGGCGGTGTAGGGGTAAGCGCTAGGGGAGCACGGGGCCTGGGTACCCTGCCTGCCACCCTTCCTCAGCGGCCTGTTTGGCGATAGAAAATGCTGAGTAACAGAGCAAAGAGCACAACCAGTCTACCCGCGGGAACCTGATAGGAGAGAGAGAGAGAGAGAGAGAGAGAGAGAGAGAGAGAGAGAGAGATTCCCACGACCTAGTTTAACGATTGGCCACCACAGACTCGTCAAAAGAAAGAGGGAAAAAAGGGAGAATAACTACGAATGTTAAAACTTCTCTCAGTTTGGCCAACGCTTTAAGACAAACACGGTGTAGCCAACCACTCTCACGCCACCCAGATAAAGGAGATCGATGGGAAAAAACGAGGAGGCTCAGAGTAAACAGCGAACTTTTAGCAAGAAAAGAGTTTTGTGGGTCTTTAAATATTCCTTTTTTCTTTCGAGTTGAAGTGTTAGAAAGAGTGTTTTGCTATGTATCTTTTGTTTTCGATCAATTTTATACAAGGACTGCTCTGCGTTTGACTTAAGACTTCTTGCATCTTCCATTATTTTCTGATCTTTGTATAGTCTAACAATTCTCTTCTTTATGTATTTACATCTCTAAATTTAGGTGTCCCTCTTTACTTTCCATTTTTCCTTCTCTCTCTCTCTCTCTCTCTCTCTCTCTCTCTCTCTCTCTCTCTCTCTCTGTCTCTCTTCCTCTTTCTATGTGTTTACTTGTTCCTTTTTTTCTGTCTATGAGTTTTAGAAATCTGTTTTGCGTGTTCATATATTATTCACATCCTTTATTTCCATGTTTTCTCTCTTTCTCGCTCAAACAAATGAAAATAAAGGAGCTTTTAATGTGACTTTCAAGTAACTGTCATTTTTACCTAAATTTTCGCCTTTGATTCTCCTATAAAGGAAAAAAAAAAGTGAGAAAACATTTGCTTATTATGTTTAACTTTTTTATGTTGATGAAATGAGGACAAGAAAGGAGAGAAAGAGAAACGGAGGAAGAATAAAAGAAGGGAAGAGGAGAGACAAGACATGATGACGCGAAGGTAACGCGACAGAAAGATACACACGAAGAAGATGAAGAAGAAAAAAAAATGCATATTTGAAACAAAAAAGAACAAAGGACACGAGAAGAAAACAGAAGATGAAAAGGTGAAGATGATACGACACAAGAATACAAAGAGAAAGAATGGGTGTCAAAACAGAGAGAGAGAGAGAGAGAGAGAGAGAGAGAGAGAGAGAGAGAGAGAGAGAGAGAGAGAGAGAGAGAGAGAGAGAGAGAGAGAGAGAGATAGCACCCCACGCTGTTTCTTCGCATCAAACATTCCACACGGACACACAAACTGATTCATAACGCTAATGGGGCAATTTAGGGCGATACTATCTCTCCGGGGGAAAGGTATGGCTCACACACACACACACACACACACACACACACACACACAAACGTTGATTTTACAAAAGAAAACGTATTCAAATTTCACTCCTGAATAATCACAATACTCAACATCTGTAGTAAATTAAAGTACAAATCTCGGTTTTATTTTTACTAGTCAATTATTTCTGTAAAAAAAAAAAAAAAATAGGAAAAGTGTTGTTCTCATGTCAGGGAAGATCAGAGAGAGAGAGAGAGAGAGAGAGAGAGAGAGAGAGAGAGAGAGAGAGAGCAAACAATTAACAATATAAAAAAAGTAAATTAATTATACACAACAAACATAATCCCTCTTTCTCTTCCCCTCCCCCCCCCCACCTCCACAAGAAAAAAAGAGAAGAAAATGGGAACAGAAAAATATCAAAGGGGAAACTTAATTATTTCTTCACCTGCCTTAGCTAATCCATTTCACAGCCAATTACCTGAGAAAGCAAGAATCACTATGTACAATTTTACTGCATTAGCTCCACCTTTCACATCTCATTTTTTTTTTCACTTTCTTCCATATTTCCTTGTTTATCATCGCATTTATCCTTATTCGTCCTTTTTTTATTCGTACTGTCACCTGATGTGTTTTATAATTTCGTCTCTCTCTCTCTCTCTCTCTCTCTCTCTCTCTCTCTCTCTCTCTCTCTCTCTCTCTCTCTCTCTCTCTCTCTCTCTCAGTGTTAAGATAAATATGAATAGTCGTCAAAAATGCTTCTTTCCCATTGGTTAGTTTCTTCTCTTCTTCGCTGCCACTTCACTATATGAAGAAAAGAAATGAAAGAAAAAAGTTGTATCTAATTTCAGTTTCAATATGTTTTGATATTTGTCTGTGGTTTTCTTTTTTTTCTTTTATCTTTTTTTTTCTCTGTGATTGTTGCTTGGTATGTTAGCGTTGAGATGATACGCCCTCTCTCTCTCTCTCTCTCTCTCTCTCTCTCTCTCTCTCTCTCTCTCTCTCTCTCTCTCTCTCTCTCTCTCTCCATCACAAAAACCCCCAAAAAGACGAAATCTTATTGAAACAAAGACAACATCGATTCTGACAACAAGCTTTGGTGTAGTAGAGATATTGGAAGTGGTGGTGATGGTGGTGGCGGTGACCTGGATGTTGCCGCCTCACCACAACACTGGTCAGGTCACAGGTCAGCTGCCGTGCTCACGCCCTAGTCTTATATCACTCGAATTTGACCTCCACGGCACCCCTTGACCCGCCCTGGTGTGGTCAGTAAAATCTTGAGTTGAAAAGAGAAGGCAGTGAGTTTCGGGTCCGATTGCGTTTTGTTTTGTCTGAATTTCTTTCCTCATTTGATTTGCAGTAATGATAAGCTGATTTCGTTATTTATTGCTCAGGTTTGTCTTCCTTTTGTTGTCTTTGCTTCATTTAATTGATTCGGACTTTTCTGACATGCAAAATTAATCTTATTACCTTGTTAATTGCACGATTTTGCATTTTCTTTCTTTCTCTCTTTCTTTCTTTTTGTTTTAATATGCTGTTCATTATCTCTTGGCTGCAAATCTTATCTTATTTCTTTATTTATAGCACAATTTGGCCTTCTTCCTTTTTTTTCCTTCGGTAATTTTTCATTTTCTCTCGGTCATGAAAAAGAATTCATGATTTATGGTGGCACAATCTCCCTATTTTTCCTCAATTTGCAATATAATTTACACACCAGAGTCTTTTATTCTGCTTTTTCTTTGTCATTTTGCCACTCTTTTTTTTCACCTTTCCCTATCTATACATCATCCTGTGTGTTATATTATACATTTCAACTTCATATTTCTCTCGTGGAAATGTTATGGCTTTATTTAGACTTTTCCTGCATCACCAAGGTCGGCGAGAAATTTTTATAACTTCATTAGACTTTGATTTACTGCACATAATATCTCCCTCGCGTCCTCCAAGTCAGGTTTGGTATCACGTAAATCTAAGTCACCGCTAATAAGTAAGTGAATAAAAAGGTAAAGGAGAAGTAGTGAGTATAATAAACACACACACACACACACACACACACACACACACACACACACACACACACACACACACATACACACGTACGCACAGGCACACAAATCAAGTAACAAATGAGCATATAAATAATAATAAACCTTGTGAAGTATAGACATAAAAAAAAAGCCAATTAACTAAAGAAACAGGATCCTAAAGCCGGAAGTGGAAGAGTAAGACCGACAGGTGGAGAGGTGCACACACACACACACACACACACACACACACACACACACCTGTCGAGATATTCCTCAGGTAATCATTCTCTCTTATGCTAATGAAGAGCTTGTTTATATTTTCGCCCTAGTTTACTCCCACCAAGAAAGAAAACAAGGTAATTTTGTTGATTTTCCCACGTCCTGGTGGTACAAGAATATGAATAAAAGTTAATGGGAAGAAATGGAAGAAAATAGCTAGAGTTATGAGAAAATCTGGAGTGAGAGTAAAGAAAGTAGAGAAAATATAGTTTAAATTATGAATATATGGGGAGAAAGGAAAAAAAAAGGAAAGATGATGAAAGTTAGAAATAAAAAAGTCAGCAATAAACGTAAAACAAGAAAAAAAAAACAGAAAAATCCAGTTCACATCCTGAATATATGGACGAAAAGGAAAAAAAAAACTAGAATTAATAAAAAGTCACCAATGAAGGTATAAAAAAAACAAAACAAATGAAAATACAGTTAGAACCATGAATACGTAAACAGGGAGAAATAAACAAGAAAACTAAAATACACATATAGAAAAAAAAGAAAAAAAACATGAATTAGGAGACGAAAAGAGAAGAAAAAGGCGACGAATCTTCTCTCCCCCCCTGGCATCTTCACCCAGTATACGTGCAGACCTCATAAGTTTAATGATAAATATATAAAGAGACTGGCGGTGTATATAAAGAGGGAAATAAATGTTCCAAGGACTTCCCACATCCTGGTGCTGGCAGGGAAGACCGGGAAGAGGAGGCGTTAAGGGAGAGGGAGGGAGGAAGAGGGAGAGGAAGAGAAGAAGGGAAAGAGAGAGAGAGGGAGGGAGGAAGAGAGAGAAGATAGAGAAGAGGGAAAGAAAGAGGAGAGATGGAGGAAAAGAAGGGAGAGAGAGAAGAGGAAAGATGGAGGGAGAGAAGGGAGAGAGAGAAGAGGAATAGAAGAGGAAGAGGAATAAAAGGGAGAAAAGAAGGAAGGAGAAAGGAAGGGAGGAAGAGGGAGAGAAAGAGGAGAGAGGGAGGTGAAGAAATGTGAAGAGAGGACGTGGAAGAAGAAGAGAGGGGAGGAGGAAGAGGAAGAGAGGGCAGAGTGGAAAGGAGGAAGAGGAAGAGTAAGGAGAGAGGGAGGGAGGGAGGGAGGGAGATGAAGTGAAGATCCCACTGAAGAGTTCAAAGTGGTGATAACAATTAGCTAGTAAGGTGGAAGGCATCCTCCCCACCCCCTCTCTTAGCCTCCAGTCATTCCTCACACCTCCCTAGCTTACCTCCCCCTCCTCCCTTCTCCAACATATCATCCCCAACACTCTCCTACCGCCTCCCCCACTCCCTCCATCTTGCCACCCATCCCCCCTATAACTCCCTCTCTCTCTCTCCTGTTCTGATTGGGTAAGTGATAAAGTGGTGTCATTTATGAAGCACCTGATTGGTCTGATGAGTTACACCGTCAGGTTATAACATTTAATTGGCTGCTTGATATACTGGCTTAACTTCGCCCTGTCTAGTTGCTCAGCTTAAGGTTATGACGCGGAGTTTAATGTTTTTTTATGTATAATCTGATTACTTGTATGAGTTATGGTACGGTTGATAACACGTGGTTAGCTCTCTGGCTCGCTGTGGCTCAAGACTCCCAATCTATATAACACGTGGCGGTGATATGTAGCAAGTTATAATTTCTTCTATAATCTCCCGCTTACACTAAACATTATAATCCTCCCACCTGATTACTTATGATTATTATAAAAACCTGCATTTAGTTGATTTGATTTACCTGTGTGACTAATGACTCGCCTTCCCACAAGACAGGTAGGCTCGTATGTTGGTATTGTTTGTAAATATATGCGTTTTTTGCTCTCTGATTGCTCGTGAGTTGCGTGACGTCAGACATGAATAGCCAATGGGGAAAAGTGTGTGTGGGTGACGTCACAAACATATAAATGGTGACGTCTCGTTTGTCCTTCTTTTTTATACGTGGACTTCCCGGTGTAGGCGAACGAATGACCACGAAACACACACACATACACACACACACACACACACACACACACACACACACACACACACACACACACATGACAAAAGCCAAACATCACTGAACATGAGTCACTAAATTTGATATCCTCTTCCTCCTCCTCCTCCTCCTCTTCCCATCATTAAGGAGCGGTGTGATAGCCATGAGGGACCGGCGCCTCCTCTTCGCCTCGTCTGCGTCACCGCCAGGAGGCATGCTGGTTCCTGATGCGATCGCCACACGTGAACGCCGCTGACACCTGGCGCGGACAGGTATGAGGGAGGCAAGGTGAGATAGTGGGGAGAATTATGTTTGCGTTGTAGTGTTGCTTTTGTTGTTGTTGGTGGTGGTGGTGATGATGGTGGTAGTGTTGTTGTTGTTGTTGTTGTTGTTGTTGATCTTCATTTTCATCATCATTTTCTTTTCTGTTCTTGCTCTTGTTTTTCTACTTGTCTCATTCTCTTACTGCTACTACTGTTACTACTACTACTACTACTACTACTACTACTACTACTACTACTACTGCTGCTGCTGCTGCTGCTGCTGCTGCTGCTGCTGCTGCTGTTGCTGCTGCTGCTGATGATGATGATGCTACTACTACTATTACTACTACTACTACTACTATAACAACAACAACAACAACAGCAACAATAACAACAGCAACTACAACTACAACTACAACTTCTACTACTACTACTACTACTACTACTACTACTACTACTACTACTACTACTACTACTACTACTACCACTACTACTACTACTACTACTTCCACTGCTACTACTACTACAAATACTACTACTACTACTACTACTACTATAACAACAACAACAACAACAACAACAACAACAACAACAACAACAACAACTACTACTAGTACTACTACTACTACTACTACTACTACTACTACTACTACTACTACTACTACCATTACTACTAATACTACAATACTACTAATACTACTGCTACTACTGCTAATACTACTACTACTACAATTACTACTACTACTGCTACTAGTACTACTACTACTACTACTACTACTACTATACTCCTAATACTACTACTACTACTACTACTGCTACTACTACACATAAATACTAATATTATTTGAGTCAGTGTGTGTGTGTGTGTGTGTGTGTGTGTGTGTGTGTGTGTGTGTGTGTGTGAGCGTGTGTATGCAAGTTTACACGATTATATATGACTATGCGCCTCTATTGTCCTTCCCAGTGTGTGTGTGTGTGTGTGTGTGTGTCAGCAGCTGAGGGTCAGGAGGGTCAGGGTGCGGCTAGTCAGGTGATGCGTCAGTGCTGCGTCCTGTGTCCAAGGTTGTGTAATAGCCTTGGGCGGGGAGGTTGTGATGGTGCTGGTGGCGATGGTGGTGGTGGTGGTGGTGGTGGTGGTGATGGTTAGTAATAGTTGTGAAGTGGAGAGGTAATGGCGGTAGATTTTTTTGTAGTAGTAGTAGTAGTAATAGTAGCGGTAGTAGTAGTAGTAGTAGTAGTAGTAGTAGTAGTAGTAGTAGTAGTAGTAGTTTAATATGCCGGTGTTAGTTTGAGTATTTTAAAACAAGAATTCGAAGTAATAGTAGTAAGTGATGGTGGAGGATGGGAGAGAGAGGGAGAGGGAGAGGGAGAGGGAGAGAGAGAAGAGAGGGAGGGAGGGACAGGAAAGGGAGGAGGAGGAAGAGGGCAAGATCAAGGGCTTGTAATAGCTAAAGAAAGACTCCTCCCTCCTTCATTCCTTTCTTCCCACCCTTTTCCTCCATCCCTCCACTCTCCCTTCCCTCCTTTCCTCCTTCCCTCCATCCTTCCTCCCGGATAATACACATAAGAAGGCAAGATCAAGGTGAAATCCTGAGAAGGTATAATATCCTTCTTCCTCCTCCTTTTCCTCCTGCTCCTCCTCCTTCCTTCTCCTTCGTCTTTCTCTATCGAGGTTCAAGGGAGGAAGGAATTGAGAGGGTGGGAGAGGGGAGGGTCAGGGATGATAACGGGTCCTGCATAGCATTTTCTTCCACCAAATCTTGTGTTCGCCCCGTCATGTTTAATGTCCGGATAGATGGATGGATGGTTGGATGGATGGATGGATGGATGGATGGTTGCATGGCTGTCTGTTAAAGATGTATGTATGTTTGTATGATTCTCTGGGTGGTTAATCGTCTGTCTGCCTGTTACACTGTCTGGTCAGTTGGTTGTCTGTTATCTGTCTGTTTGGCTGTTAAGTTGCCTGTTTCATTGTCTGTCTGTCTGTTTGTCTGCTTGATAAATGATCTATTTTGCTGTCGAACCGTCACGTCTGTCTGTCTGTTTGTCTGTCTCTCTTTCTAGGTGGCTGTTAAGTTGTCTGTCTGTCTGGCTGGTGGCTTGGATGTGTGTCTGCCTAATTCTCTCTCTCTCTCTCTCTCTCTCTCTCTCTCTCTCTCTCTCTCTCTCTCTCTCTCTCTCTCTCTCTCCGGACAAGTTTACAAGCCTCTTATCGAAATACCTCAAGTGTATTGCATGTTACTCAACGTTCCTTCCTCCTCCTTATCTTCGGCGGTGTTTCCTAACGCTAAATATGTACCAGAATTTTTCCCACCTTTCTTTTCTTCCAGTATAAAGCACATAGCAAGCTCTAGAGATGATTATTGCTTTAAAGTGGTGAGGTTCTTGTTATTATCACAGCGTGGGACGTTTTTGCAAGGATGGTGTCATGCAAGCTTCACGCAAATAGATACAACGCAGAATTTTGTAAGAGGTGCACGGTTGAGAACGTCAAGTAGATAGCGGGACGGATAGATAGACAATGGCCTCAGAAATGCACGGAACTTTGACAGAAAATTCAACTAGAAAACAGTAATTTACCACTTGAAATATAAAAAGTCATTGATTAAAGGTACATCACGTGAAACTTGCATCAACTCAAACTTTGACTATCCTGCAAAATATCTAAAGTAAAAACAAAAACAAAATGTGGAAATCTTTTAGAACTCATACGAGAAAGAAGGGGAGGAAGGAAATCGTCACACTCACGACGGGAACTAGCAACTGTACTACTGTTGGTTACGTGTGCGACGAACCCCCAACTCTCCGCCCCTCAGTAACAATAACACAAATCTGAGCAGAAATACGAGTGGGAAGTAGTTTGTGCACAGTGACGTTTTAAAAGTTTGTGATTGTGGTGAGTCAAGTTTTCCACAATATTCGTGTTTCCTTTGCATGTCGACACTTTGGGACACTTTGAGGATGGCCCCGTGCAAGGTCCCTCGTTTTGGGGTCACACTGGTAATCCTGCTCGTCCTTGGTTCCCAAGGTCCCGGATGTGACGGGCGGGGTCCGTGTGAGCCTCCCTGACCCTCTACACCCCCATCCACGCCCGCACCGCCACCCACGCACCACTAGCCACCACCTACACACCCATTACCTTCCTTCATACACCCCATCCTCACCCACACGCCTTTATATCCAGACTCATAAACCTCTCACGACTGTCAGAATCTTTGTCCTCCACCCTCACTCCTCACCCACACCCTCATCCACCCCACCTGCGCCCCTCGTCACCACCCACACACCGCCCCACCCAGCCACCCACTCATACTGTCATCATCCCACACACGCCTCCCATTCCACCTTATAACTATTTCCTTTCTTCCACCTTTTTTTTTCACCACACCCACCTCTGCTCTCAGCCTCCCCTTCACTGTATGGCTCTCAGCTTAAGGTTCTCTCCACCACTTCACTGTTTGCCTTTACCGTGAGTCGTCTCCAGGCTGAGTGTTGTGCAGGGGCTCGCCTCTCCACACCCTCCTTTTCTCCTTTTTATCCACTCTTCCTCCTTCCTCCGTCCCTCTCCAACCATAGACAACTTTTCTGAACACACACACACACACACACACACACACACACACACACACAATACCGAAACGTGCACACAGTCTTAGCATTACACAATAACACTTAGATGAGGCAGTTTTTTTATGTATTCATATACAATACAACACACACACACACACACACACACACACACACACACACACACACACACACACACACACACACACACACACACACACACAAGTACGTATATACAAAATGATGGTGATATATTTTTTGCATGTAATTCTCACGGTTTAAGTAGCAAAAAAATATGACTCAGAGGAAGGAAAACACGAGAAAATAATTCAAGTGGTGGCGGCGAGCGAGGTAACCACAGTGGCAGACAGGAAAGATAAGAAAGGGAATAAAAATAACGATAAATATAAATGGAAAAAAAAAAAAACACTTAGGGCCTCGGAACCCGTCGTGTTATTTACGTGGAAGGTCAATAGAAGGTCAAGGAAGGTCAGGGGTTACGGGTGGTAGTAATCAGTACTGCCTTTTTTTTTTTTTTTGTTCACTTTATTCCTACAAGTATGAAGGGCTGGGAATGTTCATGCCTTACCTGGGAAACAAAGAGGAGAACTCACCTGTTACACGCCCACGCCCACCCGCCCACGCCCGCCTGTCCACCCAGTTTCGCGTTTTGTTCTACTTGTTGTTGTTGTTGTTGTTGTTGTTGTTGTTGTTGTTGTTGTTTCTTCTTGTTGTTGGTGTTGTTCTTGTTCTTCTTATTATTACTGTTACCATCATCACTGTTCCCCTTTTCGCCACTCATCATCGCATCACTTAAGATATATTCACATCTCATCACTATTTGTCACCCCATCACCTTCTATCACCATCCACATCTCTGCCTTCAATCACTTTCCCTAAACACTCACCATCACCTATCACATTCACACCTTCACCATCAACACCTATCAAGCTCCCATCACCTTCCCGTCACCCCCTGCCCTTCACCACCCTGCCCCCTTCCCTTCACCACCCTGCCACATCTTCATCATCTCATTCATATCCTCATCACTGTCCTACCTCTTCACTATTCATAGCCTCTCCTTCACCGTAGTAGTAATAGTAATAGCAATAGAAGTAGTAGTAGTAGTAGTAGTAGTAGTAGTAGTAGTAGTAGTAGTGATAGCAGCAAAGAAGTAATTTCACTTTCTCTCTCTCTCTTTCTCTGTTTCTTTGAACATTCTTATTTATTTACAAAATCAAACGCTTATCATCCCATGGAATTATACATCGTGCATGAATAAAGGCTGAATTATGAATACACAATCATACTTTCCAATCACACACACACACACACACACACACACACACACACACCGTACCATCTTCTCAGCCATTCAGCCACCACCGTTAGGGACCAGGGATGCTGAAGTCAAGGACGAGGAAGGGGAGGGAGGGAGAGGAAGGGAGAGTGCGAGGGAGAGGGGAGGGAGGGAGGGCAAGGCGGCAGGTAAGTAGGAACCGTGTGAGTCAAGGCTGGGAGGGAGGAGGAGGAAGGCAAATGAAGGAGAGGAATAGAGATAGGGAAGGCAAAAGGAAGCAAGTTTTTAGACACGGTAAAAAGGAAGGAGAGAGAGAGAGAGAGAGAGAGAGAGAGAGAGAGAGAGAGAGAGAGAGAGAGAGAGAGAGAGAGAGAGAGAGAGAGAGAGTTATGATATTGGATCGAAGGTAGTGTGCGGGCGCGTGGGCGTGGAGGTGTGGAGAGAGGGTGAAGCAGGGTGAAGGCTTGTGAGGGAGAGCAGGTGAGGTGAGGTGAGGGAGGTGAATGAGGGCGTGAGAGAGGGTAAGGGACAGTGTTGTGAGTGATGAGAGAGTGAGAGAAAGGAGTGAGTAAGAGAAATGGCAGTTTAGAAAGTCACTGATTGCGAGAGAGAGAGAGAGAGAGAGAGAGAGAGAGAGAGAGAGAGAGAGAGAGAGAGAGAGAGAGAGAGAGAGAGAGAGAGAGAGAGAGAGAGAGAGAGAGACGTAGATACAAATAAGGTAACGTAATCTAACAAGTAAACAAGACAGGCAGTGCGAGACGAAGTGAGAAAAAAAAAGTGCAGAAAAAGGACGATCATTGAGAAGGAAGGAAGGGGAGAGAGAAGGAAAGGAGAGGGAAGGATCGACAGAGGGAGGATGCCAAGGACACATATTCACCCAGTATATCCACCCGTGTGCAATGACCCGGACACTGTATCCTTAGAAACATCCTCAATGTAGGACGGGAAGCGGATGTGCCCACTCTACAGGTCCTACAGGATGGAAGTCAAGTTTTTGCGACCTTCCTGTTGTTTTTTGTCGCCCTGGCCAGGCGCTCGAGGTCACGCAGTCATGGGGGAAGCATTGGAGAGTGCATTAATGGGGGACCTGCTTGGGATGTGATGACCTTACTGTGTGTGTGGCGGGGAGGTGGTCTGTGTGTGTGTGTGTTTGTGCGTGTGTGTGAAAAGTTCGCACAGGTATTAAGTTCACCCGTGTTTGAGGTGCCCAGGTGAAGGTAAATGATAAACGCAGGTAGCTATTTCTTCCACTTATTTATGAACTCCAGTGCATTGTATTGCTCGTTGTTCTGAGTCCTTATCGCCCATCGCGTGTGATTTACATGCTCGCCCATGAAACTACAAGCTCAATAAGGCTTAATTTACATCCTGGGATCTTAAGATTTACCAGCCTTCGTGAAAAGCTGTAAAGTTTAGCAATCCTTCTTTTTTTTTTTATTTCACACGGAAGTCCACGCATTCCCAACAAGAATAAGCCGGAAAAGATTATAAATTTTTTTGTCAGCATCTTTAGAGCTTTAGGTTCACGTCTCGCCATCTTAAGTGACCCATTGACATGATGAAGTCCGCACTGATTCCGAGAAAGTGATGCGAGAAAAAGTGGTTCTCTTACCTGGACTTTGACTCTCTGGCAACAATGTTCTGGTAATTGGAGCAAAAAATTGTGTTTCGGGTTTTAGTATTGTAATATTTTCTGTGCCTCGGCTGATATAAATTGCCGAGGCGTTACTTATATTGGGAGGGAAATAATATAAACACTTATTTACTTCTTGGATGCTTACTTTATTAGACGTTGAAATCTCCAGGACTTCTTGGCGTGTTTATGCAAATTTTATGACATGCCTTTCTGCTCAATAGATTAGCAAGCAATAGTTCGAGTTTCCTTCATTATCATCCCCTTCGTGGGCGTGATGTGGGGCGGGCGGAGTGGCGCCTGGGCCAGTTTTAGGGCCTGGGAAAGTGTGAGGATGTGGGCTGGCGTGGGGCCGCCCTGAGGTGACCTGGGCTGGCCTGTGTCGGGGGCGCGGGTGAGCTGCTCCCCGATGAAGATTCAACCCTCAGTTTTTGCTTCACATGCTCAAGAACTTCAACTTTCCACACCGAGTTAGCGGGTTGCCGCCTCCTCTCCCGCCGAGGAAACGCCCAGCTCCCCAACCAGAAACGCCCTGTGACCACGAGCGGAGCCAATCACGAGGGCCGATTTACCTCTATGTGGGAGGGGGGGCGTGTCTGCACCAATCGGGAGCGAGGCGGTGGGTGCGGCCGCCTCGCCCTGTCGCTGCTCCCCGCAACAGCTGGTGGCTAGTGCTTCCCTGGCCGCCGTAGGAGTAGGATCTGTGCGTTGCTCTCTCAGGGGTCCGGAAGCCTCCCTTAGTCCACTGGGTCTTAGGAACGCGCTGCTCTCTGGAAAAAAAGCAAGGAATACTGAGTCGGGAAATTGTCGCTTAAGTGTATAAAGATTGTGACCTGGTGACGAGCGAATGGTGCAGTGGCGTGCCTGATGTGTGCGTAACTTGTGCCGCAGCAAACTGTTATCGTAGTGACATATGCGACCAGTGTTTGCAAGGAACCATGAGCATTGTCTTCCTGGAGCGACGACTGTGATCTTACTCTCCCCTACTCGTCTCTTTCTCTGGTGAGTGTTACCTGCTTGTCTTAAAAACGTCCAGTGAGGTGCTGAGATTAAAAATGCTTGTGCTGATGAAAATATTGGTGAAGTCCCAAAAAATTACAAACGTTTGGTTCAGTTTCTCTGTCGTTTGTGTGGGATTGCTTGTGTGTTTCGTTGGAGGCCAAAATATTTAGTCTTTATTTCATCTTTTGGGCGAGAAAAGTTTCAAATGTGTTGAGATAGGTGCAGTGTAGATGTGTAAGTTTGAGGTGTGTGTGTGTTTGCCCTGATATCAAGGCAAAAAAGTATATAGGTCCAAGTTTGCAATCATTATAACTTCCCAACCTTAGGAAGATATTCAAGTTTTCTCCCTTTCTTTTTCACGTGTCAAACTAAAGAAACGAAAAGAAAAAAAAAAGTGAGTGAAAAAAATGCAGATCCCGAAACATTTCCAAATTTGAATGCATGGGAAGCAGCTTACGATCCACTAAGCCAGAGTTTCACATTTCCTCGGATTACAAACCGTCGAGTAATGAAATATGAAACAACGAAAAAAAAGAATCACTTAACCTTCCGTAAGTGGTTAATGGAGGCTTTAGTTTCTGGTGTAGCTCCTTCCTTCCACCGTTTTATGTCCGAAAATGATCTCGGAGTAAGAATTAGTAGCCATAACTGCATAGTTTTCCGAGTGTGTGGGGCGTTGAGATGGGCCAGTGCGGCAGGATAAGGTGGCTGATGCTCTTTTGGATGCATAAGGAGGATAAACGGATGCCTGAGGGACGAGGGAGAGGCGGGGAATGCTGCGGATATTCCCCGCGAGAAACAATTGCTGGAGTGAAGAGGTGGTGTCTTGGGGACTTCAACTCTCCTCTTACATTATCTTTCCCTCACTTAGATGTTGTAGTGAGTTGCGTCCCTCGTGGTTATCTCACCTGGTTATCTTACCTGGACGCATCTGATATAGTGCAAAAAAAGATTCCTATCGTAGCGTGAGGTGAAAAAGATTGGAAGGATTACCACACAAGTGTCTCGTGTTGCCAAGTGAAGAATAAAAAATCTTGTTCCTGTGCTGTAACTTTGTCTTTCCAGCATCACTGCAGTATTCGTGTGAGGTGAAGGGATTTCCACACAAATGCCTCATGTTTTTTTTATTTTTTTATGTGAAAAAGAAATGAACCTCGTGTATGTGCCGAGACGCACGTACATCTCCAGCCTCCCTACACTTTTGAAGATTACAATGGTGATGATATATTTTCTTAACCCATCAGAGAGTATAACACAGTCCTTTAACGTGGAGCTTGCCTGTGTGCTTGGATTCACTCGTGTTTCTAGGACCACACACTGATATCATAACGAAATCTCAAGAAGCTTCAATCTGGTACCAAAAAAAAAAAAAGAAAACCAGTAGCGATTCTTTTTTTTTCTTTTTAAGTATTAGAAAGGATGGTTATAACAGTCTTTAAACTTATAATTTGCTTAGTAACTAACTCATATCTTGGTAAGTAACTGAACACTCACAACATCCAACAAAACACTGGTGCTATATCGAAATCTCATCAGAAAGTACAATAGGAACCTTTTGTTCTTCATTTTTTATTATATTTTCCTATCAGAGAGAATGAATGTAATAGTCCTTCAACTTGTATCTTGTTAAATTTCTAAACCTTCGGAACCTCCAACTTAACATTGATGTCATACACACTGCTCATGACACGTTACAGTCTGCCAGCGAGGAGTGCATTACCAACATCTAACCAACCAGCGTGGATGCTTGTAACCGATTCCTTAAACGCACCTCCTGCATCTATCCGCCTAATTTCTCCAGCCAGTGAAGGTCTTCGACTCTGCCTCAGCTGTGTGCTCATTTATCAAGCGTTCGGCGCCGTAAAAAATCGCGTAATAGTTGCAGATTATATTGCTTAAGACAGTTTTCACCTTCTGACTACCAATGGGAAGTTTGGTCTCGTGTGCGAAGAGGGTTTGAAAGTGTGTGTGAGAGGGAGCGAACGGGCTCAGTAATTAAGGGGGGTATGAAAAAGAATAGTTAGTGAGTTCAGGTAACCAATGGACGAGGAGGTGAGAAAAGACGAAAGAAAAACACGCAAGTGGAAATGGTAAAGGGAACAAAAAAATGAAGACGAGTAAAGTTCGCAAATGATAACGAAACGGAGAGAGAAAAACCAAAAGAAGGGAATAACAATACAAGTTAAGAAAGCAGGAAAGAGAATGAGAAAGACAGGAGAGAGAAAAAAAAAAATGAGTAAATGTGGGTGGCCGATGAGGGTCGAAGAAACGAGGGAAGCAGTGGAGAGATGGAGAAAAAAAGGGGAGGAGTAGGTAGGAGAAGTGAGTGCGTAGAAGGAGATGGAGACGGAGGAAAGAAATAAAAAGTGGAGGCTAGCAGGTAACAGAATGAGGTGGAGGTAAGAATAGTGGGTGGAAGAGAGGTGGAGAAAAGTAGGTGATGGAGAGAAAATGATGGCAGAAGGACGTAGAGATGGAGGAAAGATGGGAGGAAAACACGACGGAGGCAATAAAACACTGGAAAACAGAGGGATAAAACGAATGAAAGGAAATGGAAGTAGTAGAAATTGTAGAGAAAGGATGATAATTGAGAGATTAAGGTCTAAAACAAGCAAGGACAGAAGACAAACGGTATGGAAAGAGGAGAAGAAGGAATAAGAAGTATTAATGCAGAGAGGAATATGTAGAGATTAAAATAAAATGAGGAGATGCTGGAAGGAAGACATGAGGAGGAGAAAAAGGAAGAGAGAAGATAGAGAGATTGAAATAGACTAAGAATTTGAAGGAAAAGAGGGGAAGAAGAATACGTGATGTAGGTCAGGTAAAGAAAGATTAACAGAGAGGAAGAAAAAAATCCAAATGAAATTAAAAAGACGAGGAAGAGAAGATGGAAGATGAGAAGACGCAATAACTTGTGTATAAAAGTGGAAGAGGAAAGAGAAAATTACAAAGGAAGTAAAGAAGACTGAGTACAAAAAAAAAAGGAAAAAAAAAAGTAGAGAGAAAAAACACGAGAAATTTAAAGTAACCTGGAAGAAGGAGAAAGAGGAGGGGGAGGAGGAGGAGGTGGAGGTGAAGTAATAGGTGTAGGGAAGTAGTGGGCAGTGGCGTTGAAGTGCGGGGCGGTGAGGGGTGAAGTGGTGAGGTGGTGTCCCTCTGGCAGCGCTGTAAACACTCGGGGAGGACACAGTCACCTTGGGGTAATTGGTCTTTTAACGCTCCCGGATGCACAGGTGAAGCGATGCGTTTGAGAGATTTAACCCACGGGAGAGAGAAGGAAGGTGGGTCCAGAGAAGGGGGGAGGGAGAGGAAGAGGTAAAACATACGAAACAATGTGATCTAATACTTGGACATCCCAAAAGAGGAAGCACATAACACTGGAGCAGTAGGAAATACGCGGTGTGTTTGTGTACGTGTTAGTGTGTGTGTGTGTGTGTGTGTGTGTGTGTGTGTGTGTGTGTGTGAGTCTTCAGGTTAAGGGAGTCCCCATCCCTGAGGCGAGTAAGGCGTCCTTCCCTCCTCTCTCCCTTGTCCTTCTCCTCCTCCTGACCTCCTCCTCCTCCTCCTCTACCACCACCTCCTATTCCTCCTCCTCCTCCTCCTCCTCCTCCTCCTCCTCCTCCTCCCTAAAGCGGTTCCTTCCTCTACCTGCAGCATGGGACTTTTTTTCTTCTTACTCACCTTCTTCAGTATCCTGCAGAAGGTACTAATTTAGATTTTTTTGTCCGTGCGGTAAATTACTTTGGAATTTGTCTATTTTTATATCAGGAAAAGGAATCTTAGTGTTGTGGTGGCTGGGTGATGAAACAGACAAGCTTGGTGTTGATTTGTATGTGTGTGTGTGTGTGTGTGTGTGTGTGTGTGTGTGTGTGTGTGTGTGTGTGTGTGTGTTTGTGTGTTAAAGCTCGTCTTTTTTAGATGTGGTTTAGTCTCCGTAGGTTTTTCTTTGTATTCTCTTGTGATTTCCTTTTGTTTCACTGCTTGTCTTTATCATCTTATCTCTTTCTTCTCGTCGTTTTTTCCTTCGCTAATATGATTTATCTGATTCTTTTTTATTACTTATTTTCTCACAAGCCATTCTCTCTCTTTTCCCTTTTCATCATCAGTACCATCCCATTCCCCTTTCTTCCCTGATGCTTTAGCCCTTCTCTTCTTCTCCCTCCCTTCTTCCTTCCTCTTCATTCCCTCTTATCAGCCTCTTCACCACATTCCTGCACCAATCCAGTCCCTCTCTCCACCTCTCCCTCTCCCTTCTTCTCTCCTTCCTCTCCCGCGCCGCCATTCACCATGCTAAGCTTTGTGTGACCACCATGTTAGTGTGTCATGGTGTGTGTGTGTGTGTGTGTGTGTGTGTGTGTGTGTGTGTGTGTGTGTGTGTTGACCAAAGGAAGAAAGGGAGAAAGAGAGAGGGCGATAAGAAAAAAAGCTGGCTAAAGCTCATGCCGCATTAGAGAGAGAGAGAGAGAGAGAGAGAGAGAGAGAGAGAGAGAGAGAGAGAGAGAGAGAGAGAGAGAACCTAGAATCATATTTTCATTATTTTTTCATATTTTTCTTTTATCCAGACAGACAGACATTCATAGAGACACAGACAGACAGACAGACAGACAGACTAAAAACCCCCCTAACAGGTCTAATAGCTTCGTATCATCAGCATAGTTTCGTGGTTCTATCCGGATGGTATCGGTGTCTGTCGTGGTGTCGGGTGCGGTTGGCAGCGACTGTGTCAGTGTGTCGGGTGTCGCCTCGGGTGTCACTCCCTCTGCCTCTCGAGTGTCGGCCAGTCCTCGCCAGAAGTCCATCTCTCTGGTGGCGGTAGACAAGACCGTGTTTACCTGCGAATCTCACCTGCAAATCTAGAATCTTATTTTTTTTATTTATTATTTTTTTTTCCAATTTTTTGTCCACGAGGCTGTAAAGGTTTTCGGTGGCTGTTCTTGTTTTTTCTTACCGTTATTTTCTTTTTTTTTTATCTCTTTGTCGCATCACCGTCAGCTTTCATCCCGCCAGAAAAGAAAGTAAGCCAATGAAATCCACACAAATGCCTATATATTTAAGATAGTTTTCCTATATCTTGTTTTCCCCAGAATCATTTTTACTTCTGTCTCTTCTTATCATCGCCAGCTTTCATTTGACACTTTCATCCAAATTCTTGTATATCTTCTTTCCTGTTTTTCTTTCTCTCTTACTTTCCTTTCTCTTATCATCCTCAGCTTTCCTGTGAAAATGAAAACTTAAAACCGTACAAATTCTTACAAGTTTATGGTACTTTTCTTCTTCCTTGTTTTCTTGCGTTACTTTTGTCTTTATCTATCTTTCTCCCATCGTCATCACCTTTCATTTGACACCTTTCGCATAAATGGAGACCAAAACCCGACCTAATGCGCACGTATATGTAGGGTGACTTTCCTCGCTGTTGATCTTGTAATAAAACCCAAAATCTAATTCATAGGTGATTCGAAGGACGTAAATTTTGGGCGACAGAAAGAGACAGACTCGTAAAACTTAAATAGGAACAAAACACTGTTACCTAACTACGCATTGTTAAAGTTTACAAAGCGTCATTTGATTTTTTTTACCTAATTTCTGATCGTAATTCTCGAAACATGTCGAACTAAATGAAGCGGGTCACCTTTTTTACTAGTCATTCATTAGCGGATACACCTGTTGTCACACCTGGCGACGGGACAAAAAGTTTATTATTATTACTTATTACACCTGTATTTTTCGCTACGCTTCGCTCACTTCAGCTTCCTCAGGTGATGGGAAGAGGAAACTGAGCGTAACATTGTGGGAATAAAGGCTTCATACCTCTCCACCTTTACGAATAATAATAAAATGGTGTGTATGATTATGGCGAAATTCTTACACGAGTCCATTACGTGTTCATGTCAGGTAGGAGAGTTACGGATATTAATTATTGAAGCCTTTTTTTTCATATTACAAAAGTTTTCTGGGTTAAGTGTATTTGAGGTATGAATATCAAGTCTTGCAATGCTCTTCCTCTCGTGAGCCTTTTGTTTTATTTTTCCTCTATTTTCAACACTGAGATTCTTGGTTAAGGTGAGATGTTAATGGTGAAATTGTTGATGTTTATTGATGAATGCTTTTGTACAGAAATGCATTGTATGTTGTGTGTTTATTTTTGTCTCTCTTAACGTTCATTTATTGTTGTTCTTGTTGTTACTACTATAACTGACAATACTGATATTATTATTATTATTATTATTATTATTATTATTATTATTATTATTAATATTATTATTATTATCGTTATCATTCAGTAAGTACTGGATATTTTTCTTTATTTGTCCCCTTCCTTCATTGATATTCTCTTCCATCTTCCTCCTCCTTTCTCTTCCTCCCCCATTTCTCTGTGTCATTCCCTTCTCTTCCCTCACTCCTCTCCTCCCTCCCTTCCCTTCCCTTCCCTTCTCTGTTTGTCTCTCCTTTTACCTCCGCCGCCCGCTAATTGTTAGTAAACAGTTATAAAAAGCAAAGAAAGAAAAGGAGAGAATGGAAGAAAAGGAAGACAAAAAAAAGAGATATAGGATTTTTTGTTTTGTTTGTTTGTGTGTGTGTGTGTGTGTGTGTGTGTGTGCGTGTGTGTTTGAGATTTACGCTTCAAGAAATTATGTTTAGAATCAAATGAGAGAGAGAGAGAGAGAGAGAGAGAGAGAGAGAGAGAGAGAGAGAGAGAGAGAGATTCTTTTGTATAGTAGAGACAAAAAAAAAAAAAAAACACACACAATTCTCTCTTCCTCCTCCCCTTCAGAGACTCACACAACCGTACCCCTTACCTGCAAATCCCCGACTGCCAATAATTCCCACCTCACGTTCCCTTGGATTACGTGGAGTCGTTCCTTTAAGCATCCAGTCGTTTTTTTACGTAATGTGGTGAAAATTCTCCCTTGTTTGTGTGGTTCCGTTTTTTTCTCTCTCGTTTTTATTTTCCGTTTTCTTTTTCCTCACTTGTTTAAATTTTCGTTTTGTTTGTTTTCTTATTTTGTGTGTCCGTTAATTTATTTTATATATTTATTTATTTTTATACGAAAGGATTAATTTTATCATGTGTACTTTTGTTTTATGTATTCATGGAATAGTACAAAGAGTTACAATGACAGTTTGTGTGTGTGTGTGTGTGTGTGTGTGTGTGTGTGTGTGTGTGTGTGTGTGTGTGTGTGTGTGTGTGTGTGTGTGTGTGAATTCCTTCACTTCAGTAACTCCAAAATTTCAGCCATTATACCAAAACTTCACTGTAGTCCAACACCAGACAGCAATCCTACCTCACTCACTCACCACCACCCTCGCCACCATCACTCACTGTATCAATATCACATGCATTCTAATCTTTTATCATGGAATCTAATCACTTTTCCAATCCCCTTGTCAGTTCTGAATCCTTGTATCACCAATTATACCTGGTCAACACTAATTATGTACCTGTACTCTATTTATTAAGTCATTGCATACAGGTGGCTGGTTTCTCTCTCTCTCTTTCTTTCTCTCTCTCTCTCTCTCTCTCTCTCTCTCTCTCTCTCTCTCTCTCTCTCTCTCGTCTCGGCCTATTTTTACACCTCCAATTCTGTTTCCGCAAGAGGAGACCATTAATCTTGTCACATTACATGCCATCACCAGTCACCATCACTCACCACACACGAGAGAGCTCCATGTCACCATCACCACGTCACCACACGCAACGCACAGCACACCACCGCCACCACCACCACCACCACCAATCACACTCATTGCTACATTCACCACTTTGGGCATCACCGCCCTTCACTGCGTCTCACCACATCGATCACCACCACCTGACGACACTGCTGCATTTATCACTACTATCAACACTATCAAATGTCTTGCCAATGTCACCACACTACTGGCTGTCCTCGCTCCCGCCACCGCCACCACCACCACCTTACTCATACCTGTAATTATTGTCACCTGTACCGCACCTCACCTGACACATTGTTGTTACCTTGGAAGAAGAGGAGGAGAAAGGGAGGAGAGATCGAGGCGGGACAAAGCTCACTCTTTCTCACGCTTCTTCTTCTTCGCTTATGTGAGTTGAGTGATTCTACTTGATTTCTTGGGAAGGCCTGGCGCGCCTCACTGCCTCCCTGTGACTCACCAAGACACGTTACTCGTCCAGCTTCTCACTTAAGTGCGAAGGAGAGGAAAAAAATGTACCACGTCAAAATTTTCTGCACTACCACCACCGTCACTGCTACAACTACTACTACTACTACTACTACTACTACTACTGCTGCTGCTGCTATACAAAGGAAAGGGTTCGGTTTAAATTAAGGTAAACAGAAGAGGTAGAAAAGTTAATATAGAAGTTAGTAAAGGAGAAATACTACAGAGACAGTGATCTTAAAACTATGAGAAACCTCAAGGATACCGCTACTACTACTACTACTACTCTAGGAGGTGATGGTGTGTCTTGCAGTACAGCATCCGCATCTGATCCATTTCCCACGTTAATAATGAAACCGTAATTATGAAGCCGTAAAAACACTTAAGGATTGCATAAACGTGACCTTTTTACTCATCATGCTTGCTACTTTCCTCACTTTTATTGGTTTTCGTGTTTAGCGGGCCATCTTTCTCAGCCAATTAGGTTTGAGCAGAAGGAAGGAGATGTGCTAATTGGTGTGCGAAGGAAAATTAGAGATAATTGGCCGGCAGCGCGACACTCGGCAGCCCAACGCGGAAGATGAGTCTGTCTGGGCGAAGAAAGAAAAGAGGAGGCAAAAAACTTGTCCTTGTCCCCTCGCTCCTCCGGGGGACAAAAAAAGCAAACAGGTGGAGCCAATTTACCTCTCCCCGTTACAGCTTCGCCTCCTAACACCGCACACAGTCGCACGCACGCACGCACGCACACGCAAAAAAAAAAGAGAAAGAGAGAGGGAAAGAGAAGTAGACAAAATATCACTATTAAAGTTCAATTTTCTGTAACTGGTCGCTTTTTGAGGCTTTAGTTTACCTTATCTTCATTTAATTTAGCTCACGCTCTATTTTTTTTTTTATAAATATACATGATGTCATCTAATCTTAAGTTTCTTCGTCTATTCGTTTTTTGAGACTTCAGTTACTTATACTTAATTCACGTGTCTTTAAAATGAATAGCCGCCATATTACCTTTTTAGCTTCTTTTGCTTCTACTCGTGTGTTGAGGCTTCAGTTATTTCTTGTTAACCTGCGTGTCCGCTTCAAAATGAACAACCACAGTATCACCTCTTAAGCTTCATTTTCTCTACTTCTTCTTTTCTTCAAGCTTCAGTTACCTTACATTCATTTTCTTGTTAACCTCAAATTAAACAGCCACAATATCACCTCTTGAGCCTCATTTTCTTCACCTAAGTTGCTTTACGAGGCTCCACTTTGCTTTATTTCGCCCCGGCTGACGTGTCCCCTTCACTCCACCGCAGGAAGTTGTCATTATTAATAATCACAATAGGTAAGGCGGCCTCAGATTACAGTCCCAGCGTAGGGCGAGGTCTCAATCTGTACCCGACAATCATACGCATTATAAAAATTGCATTATGTTTAGAAGGAACTTGATACAGGGTGCATAGTGTTCCTCCTCCTCCTCCCCCTCCTCCTCTTCCTCTTCTTCCTCCTCCTCATTACAGTGTGTGGGGAACAATTTGCTTGAGGCTTCCGAGGCTCCTGAAGCTTTTGAATCATCTGATACGTCAAATTAAAATGAACAAGCATAGTTAAAAGCGCAGTAAGAAAATGATTATCTGATGAGAGAGAGAGAGAGAGAGAGAGAGAGTCAGTCAGTCCATCCACTCATCCACCCTTCCACCCACCCACCCACAACAGCTGCGCCATTTTCCCGCCACAAGCAAGAGTCATCGGGCGGTGGAGTGGGTTTAAAAAGTTACTTCTCCGGGACTAGCAAGAAATGGCGGGATGATGTGACGAGACACGATGGAGGACCCGCGTGTGTTGACTCTCAGGATTGACAAGATAAAGGACGTCTGTGAGAGTGCGTGGAGTGGGAGGAGGAGGAGGAGGAGGAAGAGGCGGCGGATGCGGAGAAAGGTAAAGCGAGGAGAAGGATGATGGTAACGAAATGAGGAGGGAAAGGGAGACGAGGATAGAGAAGCAAGGAGGAGATAGAGGTGGACGGTAAAAAGGTGAGGAAGAGGACGAATGCATGTAGAGAAGTGAGGAGCAAGATGAATAATTGGATAGAAAATTGTGGAAGAGGAAATAGATAGTTTTATTGCGTGATTTGAAGAGGAAATAGAAGAGAGGAAGAGGAGATAGGTAGACAGTTTTAACAGAGAGGGAAGAAGGAAGAAGTGAAGGAACAGCAAGGGGAGTAAGAGGCAGAGAGACAGATAGCATAGCAGAAAGTTTTAGGGAAAAAAGAAGAAAATGAAAATTCCGAAAAAAAGAAAGGAGGAGGAAACTGGGAGAGAAGAGAGGAAGTGAGAGTAAACAGAAAAGAAATATGGAAAAGAGGGAGAAAAAAAGGATACAAGCGGAGAAAAAGAGGAAGATAGCGAAGAGTCAAAGAAAAGGAGAATATGGAAGAAGTGAAGAAGCCTAAGAAGTGTAAAGAATAAGGAATGAAACGACAATGAAGAAAAGAGAAGAATAAAACAGTGAGAAGACGAAGAGAAGAAGAAGAAAGATAAACGATCAGCAAAGCAGTAAAAGCAGTAGTAAAACAACGCGATAAAAGAAGGAGGAAGAATAAATATAGAAAAAAAAGCATAAACAATACAAAATGTACTGGTAGTAATATGTACATTAGAGAGAGAGAGAGAGAGAGAGAGAGAGAGAGAGTATTCTTAGGGTGACGAGAGGCTGAATGTTAATAGAACATTAATAAGAAGAAAAGGAACAACTGCACGGACGATAATATATAAGAAGATAGGAGAAGAGAAAGCGTTATATGTTAATAAACGATACCAATGATGATAAATATTAGAGATAGAAAGAAAGAAACATGCGGAAGGAATAAGAAAGGAGAGAGAGAGAGGGAGAGAAAGAAACAAAGGATAGAAGGAAAGTAGTAAAGATGACTGAGAAACAAATGGACAAAGATAAACAAGATAAATAAACAGGCACACAGAAAGGAGGAAGAAGAAAAAAAGAAAGAAAAATAGAAAAAAAGAACACACAAAAGCAAGCACCATGTCCTTCAGAAGCGAGTCAACAAGTCCAGCTGACGATAAACTTCACATTTAGTCTGCAAGAGTCGAAGGGAGTCACTGGGAGGTGTCGTGTAAAGAGGGAGAGTCAGTGTGGTAACAAATCTAAACGACTATTTTGGTGAATCTCAACACCTAATTTTTGTTCGAGTTTCTGAGTCTTGGTCGTTACGAAAATTCAGTTGAAGTCACTGTGTATTTGTCGTGTTTACAGTAAGATTTAGGTGTTTGTTTGTGTTCTCTTATTTGTTTATTTATTTATTATTTTGTGTGTTAGTGGGACAGGTCAAGGGCGAAAATTGAGGAAAAAAAAAACAAATTCTGAAGTAGTGGAATGTAAATCGTTTTAATCTCTCGTTCATCTCCTTTCTTATTCTTTCCTTCCTTCCTTCCCTTCTTTTCTATGTGTCAACTCAGTTTTAACTCTTCCTGTATTCGTCTCTGTTTTCATATCTTCTCTTGCTTTTTTATTCTACTTCCTGCAGTTCAAATGCATTTTAAGCCTTTAGTTCATTCACTTATCATTTTTTATCTTTTCTTCCTTCCATCTCTTACATAATTCAGTTAAGTTTTAGCCATTCCTTCACTATTCTTTTCTTTTCTATCATTCTTCCCTTCCTTTCCACCTCCTACACTTCTTTCTCCGCTCATTTTTCCTTTCCTGCCATCCTTCATTCCATCTCCACATCCAACATTTCCATCCCAATTTCAACCCTTCCTTCACTCGTTTCTCCCTTTCCATCAGCACCAACCTTCTCTTTTTCTTTCCCTGCTTTCCTCCACGGCAGCTGCGTCTTGGTTACTGGAAGGGAATCAATAAAGTGTATTGACAGTCAACAAAAAAGGTGGCTAGAGTTTTTTGCCTTCGTTTTCTGAGGGTGACGTCTTAACGCAGCACTTGTTGACCTAACGCACGTCAGAAATCAGTTCTCGATATCTCGCTGTTGGTTTCACTGTAGCAAGGTGATAGGTTTTCTTTTTTCTTTTTTTTTTTTTAGCCTTCGAGTCGTTCTTTTTATTTTCAATTTGGTTTTCGGCTTTTTTGACGCTCCACAGTCGCTTTATTTGGGTGTTGTTGTTGTCTGTGGTATGTTTTTTGTTTAGGTGTTTGTGGTGTACGTGTGTGTGTGTGTGTGTGTGTGTGTGTGTGTGTCCTCGGGCTCTGCTTACGAGTCACTTTTACACGCCTCAACGCTCCTTTTTCCTGTCTAGGGACGGCTTTCGTTACCTGGGCGTCTCATAACACCTTTATCACCGCCCCTGTCACGCCCCTGTACCCTGGCGCCCCTTCACTCCCTCCCCTTCACCTCCTCACCTCTCCGCTCCTCCTTTTCACCTTCCTCATGTTCATACTCAGCCGCAAGTCACCTGTCACCGTCACCGCCACCATCACCGCATCCGTCACCATCCCCCTCACCCTGCCCTGTGTTCTTCCTCGCTTCGTAACTCTCATTGTGCTCTCAAAAACGGGTTTCCTCCAAGGTTGTCCTCTCTGATACCATTAAGTAAACGGTATTTCACGAGCCTCCTTCTCCCTCTCCCTCTCTCCCTCCCTCCCGTGATCCTCTTCTCTATCGTGGGAACTTGATACGAAATGTTGGACCTTCGAATACTTGTTTTTACTTGAAGTTCAGTCCAGTTCAGTTTTGTTTTGTATGCATACGCGGAAGAGAATGGATGCAGTGTTGTAGTTTTTGTGTTTGTTGTAATAATTGTATGTTTTCTAGTTTGATTTGCGTTTTTTTTATTTATTTATTTTTTATTAAGGTTACTTTTGTTCTATCTCTCTTTTTTTTGAGATACCCGAAAGAAAAATCGGATACGATATTAAAATTTCCAAGCGTATCGTACTAATTAAATGTGTTTTATGATTTTATATACATTTTTTATTACAACTACTTATATTCTACCTCCTTTTTTTCTTAACTCTTTTAATAGATACCTTGAAGTAAATGGGACGCAATATTTAAGTTTCCAGGCACTTTATCGTATCGAATTGCTTGCGTTTCGAAATTTTATAAGTGCCTCGACTTGTATACGCCAATTCTACGTCTTGCCCAGTCTCGCTACAGGTCCTTAAAGTCCACTTATGCAGTAAATCTCAATTCATGGGAAATAAAACCTGCAGATCGAAAATAAAACTGTTGATTCAGTGAGTGGTGGTAGAGATACCTGTCGCGTGTGGCAGGTGACGGGGGGAGAGGGAGAGGAAAGCACGACTGCAGTAGAAGGAGAAGGAGGAGGAGAAGAGAGAGAGAGTGGGAGATGAGGAGGAAGAAGAGGAATAGCAGTGGAAGAGAAAGAGGAAAAATAATGGAGGTTACAGATGAGGAGAACTAGGAAGAGGAGATGGGAGAGAAAGGGAGAGAAGACTGGATATATATAGAGGTATTTAGCAGACGGAAAAAGACAGCAGCAATAATAGTAGTAGTAGTAGTAGTAGTAGTAGGAGGAGGAGGAGGAGGAGGAGGAAGCGGAGAGGTGATGAGAGAGCAGACAAAGTGAGTATTGTGTGGAAGAGGAGGAGGAGGAGGAGGAGGAGGAGGGAGGTAAAGAGGTAGGAGATGAGTGTGTGTGGTGGTGAATGAGACAGGTGTGGGTGAGTGATGAATCTGCTAGCTCAGGTGTGTGAGCGAGAACATGTGGGTGGAGAGTAGGGGGTGGTCGAGAAGGAGGAGGAAGGTAAGGGAGAAGAATGTAGAGTAACGTAGAATAAACTAGGAGGAAAAGAGAGGTGATTAGAAACAGAGAATAAAGAGAAATACAAAGAGAAAACTAGTCGAAAAAAGGGAAGTAGAGATGAGAAGGTGCAATAAAAGAAAGGAGAGACGAAACGGAGAAAAGCCGACAGAGACATATGAGGAGGAAGAAGGAAGGAGGAAATAGGGGGCCGAGTAGGGAGGAAACGGTTGGTGGCGGAAACACGAGAGAGAGAAAGACATCTACAGGAAAACAAGAAGGATAATGATGACAAATGTAACGAGGCCATTAGGTGCTTATGCGCGTGGAGGAGGAAGTAAGGTACAGGTAACACTAATCAAGGTGTAGATGTGAGAACAAGGTGTCAGCTGTGATTAAGGACTTACTTTTCACTGCGTATACTCAATTTTCACGGTTGATACGAAGGCGAGGCAGTAGAAACACGGTTACTCCAAGATTTGTCGTCAGTTAAGTTAATGGAAAAGAGAAGGGGGGATGAGACACGTGATACAGACAGTGTAAGTAGCAATTATCATAGACTTTGCTGGTAACTGAGTAATGGGAGGCTGTAGATAACAATGCAAAAGAATAATTAAAGGAAAAAGTAAAAGCAACAATATACATCAATGATCATCGCCTATTTGACCCAAAAAACTAAAACTAGCAGGAAAGATAAAGTAAAAAAAAAAACGTCGTTACAGTGGGCGATTATGAAATAGTAAAAATTAAACTCTACTAATAAATAAATATATCAAAACGAAAGGAAAACATAGGAGTGTGAAAACTAACCAGGCAATAATATTAATAGGAATAAATGTGTGTTAATAAGGAAAAAATAGCGTAGATGGCGAAGATACAAAACCAATTAATAGCCAGCTAATAATAAAGACAAAAGGAGCAATTAAAATCATGAAAAATGGCTGGAAATCACAACGGGACGTGTTCTCTGGAAATGAGTCTTGTTAATACCCGCCATTTCCTTCCCCCATGAGCAGTGAGTGGGTGAGTAAGTACCCGCATGACACCTCGGAGCGGGTACTGTCGCCGGAGCAGCCAATGTGGGTACCCGCTTCCCCTCGCGACCCACACAATGGCTCCAGAATGCATATGATTACCCATACAAGTCTTTATCTATGACAATCTGTATAATGAGCTCTCTCTCTCTCTCTCTCTCTCTCTCTCTCTCTCTCTCTCTCTCTCTCTCTCTCTCTCTCTCTCTCTCTCTCTCTCTCTCTCACGCTCCCTTCTCCCCATCCCAGCTGACATGTCACACCTCAGCTGACCTCTTATATCTTTCTTCTGTCTCCTGCACTATCATTACTGTTATTATTCCTTATTTCATTATATTTTACCATCAGATTCCTCAAAAGTTTCGTGTGAGTTTCTGGGATTGGCTCAGATCAGTTTGGAAGATAATGAATTGCACTAACATATTTGAAATGAATGATACTTGGTTTATTTATTTATTTATTTATCTATTTTGGAAGCTCGAGATGTTACTAAGCTTTGAGCAGACACACAGACAGACAGACACACAGACAGACAGTACCGTTATGCGTCAGAGGCTGCATGCTGCGATTCTTGTCTGTCACTCTTCATAGTCGCACCTTCCTCCTTCTCTTCTTCTTCCTCTTCCTCTTCTTTCTTCTTCCTCTTTTTCTCTTTACTCTTTCACACCGTCTGGCTTTCCTTTCTCATAATTTTCTTATTGTCGTCTCTCTCTCTCTCTCTCTCTCTCTCTCTCTCTCTCTCTCTCTCTCTCTCTCTCTCTCTCTCTCTCTAAAATGAACACTCAGTTGCGTGTGTCTACCTAGTTATTCTACCCCATGTTCTATCACCATCACTATCACCTCTTCAACCCCCCTTCCCCCTCCTCCTCATCTCCCCACTCGCTAGTCACCAGTTAGGGCCGCGTAGCCAAAGGGAGAGGCAGCCACTCCGCCGCTCCTCTCGTTGCTTTACCAGCCTTTTAAGTCCCGGCTATTGGCTAAGAGAGACTGCGGTGATCAATAAATAAGCCAAGTATTCCTGTCGCATCCCTACCGCGACTCCACTCCTCACTCGTCCTCTCTCTCTCTCTCTCTCTCTCTCTGACTTTCCCTCACTTCTAATTCTCCCTGCGTCTGTGCGAGTGGTCCCTGTGTGTCTGTGTGTGTGTGTGAGAGAGAGAGAGAGAGAGAGAGAGAGAGAGAGAGAGAGAGAGAGAGAGAGAGAGAGAGAGAGAGTGGGAGTGCGAGTGAGCAAGCGTCCAACAGGTTTTCAATCGTTCGTGAGGAAAGAATGTTGGGAACTACTAATGGTGAGGCAGTCAGGCAGTTTGACGGGGTAATGGCGGCTAGTGCAACTCTCTCTCTCTCTCTCTCTCTCTCTCTCTCTCTCTCTCTCTCTCTCTCTCTCTCTCTCTCTCTGTTGACTATAATTTTCGTCACTTCGCGGCACCGTAAAATTCCTGCCCCGTGTCCTTGAGTGTCTCTGTCTTCCTTCTTTGGCAAGTGTTTCGTGTGTCCTCGCCGCCCCGACACTCGCTGCAGGCTTGGTGATCCCCTCTCCCCTCCCACTCACCCACCACTCTCCCTCCCTCTCGTTCCTCTCCCGATTTTCCTTTATGTCACCCCAGCAGATTTCATGTATTTTTTTTTTCTTTCTTTCTCTCTTTCTCTCTCCATTTCATTGTTTCGTGTTTTTCGTTCGTTTGGGATTGTTATTGTGTCTTTCCTTTTCTCCTCCGTACTTTCTCTTCTACTTTTCTGTTTCGTTTCATTTCTCTGCTCGATTCTGTGTGTGTGTGTGTGTGTGTGTGTGTGTGTGTGTGTGTGTGTTCTTTTCATTCCGTTTCGTTGTTTCTGACTTTTTTTTTTTAGTGTTGTTCGTATTGTTCGTTTTTTCTTTTCTTTTTCAGTGCAAGTTTCTTCAGTTTCCCACGCCTGTCTCCTTCTCCCTCACTCTCGTTCATCTTTCTCCTTCTCAGTTCTGGTTTCCTCATATTAACCCCCATTTCTCTATTTCACTCTGTTCCTTTTCCGTCTGGAGTGTTCCTTGCCACACTCCGCCTCAGACCTTCCCTTTCCCTCCGTCTGTCCGTCTGTCTCTGTCTCTCTCTCTCACTCACTCACCTTCACTGGCAATCCCTGTTTCTCATTTCTCATTCCAATACCTATTTTCACCTTTTCCAGCAAGTACTTCCCTTTCTTCCTCCTCCTCCTTCTCTCCTCCTCTCCTCTCCATCCAAGTCCTCCCCCCTTCTTCCCACAAAGCCCCTCCTTCCCTCCATGCCTCTCTCCCTCATTCCCTCACTCGCCCTCCCTCCCAGCTCGCCTCTCACAGCTTGTTTGCCTTTCACCTGCTTGACCTCCCGACCCGAGCAACGCACAGCCTCGGGGAAGAAGATTCACCAAGGCAACGCACTTCATATGAAACGCCGCCAGACCCGCTGACATTTTACCTCACCCGGTCGGTTCTGGTCCTCACCCTCTCATGCCTTCCCCACACTTTATTGCACCCTTTTTTTTTTCCTTTCGTTTTGCAGCCTCAGTGTGCGTGCGTGTCGTGTGTGTGTGTGTGTGTGTGTGTGTGTGTGTGTGTGTGTGTGTGTGTGTGTCCCTGCTGCCTGTCTGTAACCTGGGGTGAGGCGAGGCACCGGGTGAAGGATACGAGAGAATTGGCCATGGGAAGAGACGGAAGAAGAGGAGGAGGAGGAGGAGGAGATGGAGGAGATGGAGGAAGAGGAAGAGAAGGTGGGGGAGATGGTGGCGAGTTAACCTGCCTTCACACCCCTCCTCCACCCCCTCCTCCTCCTCCTCATACCCGTCCTCCTCCTTCTCACACCCCACTTCCTCCTTCTCCTCCTCCTCCTCTTCCTCCTTTTCCTCCTCCGTCTCATGAGGCTGGAGGAGGAGTCTCAGTTTTCCTCACGACCCCTTGACTTTCACCTCGCCTTAAGTACCGCGTCTTTTTTCCTCATTGATTACTGCTGTCGAATTTTTAAGAGGCGCTCGACCTCCACCAAAGGAACGAGATGCCGAGGCTCGATTTTGTGATGGAGGTCGACACGTGAGTCCTAATTTTTCCTCCTTATTATGTGGACTCCTCTCAGCGCCAGTCTCCTTTGAGGGGTTGAAGATAAATATGAGTTTCCTTATCCTACGTTTTACACATTTTTTTCAACGCCAAGAATTTTCTGAGATTGCAGATAAAAGATTCTAGTTTCTTACTTATAAGGCTTTTGTTCACCGTAACTTATTTTCATTGGTTTAAAAGTAGTTTTTTTTTTCCTGCTCTACTTGACTTTTTTTTCTGTAGCTCATTTCCACTGGTTTTCAAGAATGACATTTTTCCTTCTACCTTTTGGCCATTTCTGACCGTGATTCATTTCCGAAGGTCACCAAGAAATGACGTTTTTTTCCTTCTCTACTTGGCTTTTTTTTTTTTTTTTTACTAGAACTCATTTCTAGAGGTTGTAAAGAATGAGGAATTTTTCTTGTACTTTTTTTTTCCTTTTATTTAACTGTACGAGTCGCTTACAAGGTCAGATATGATGGTGTCTCAAGATCGTATGAGTGCTGTGGATGGCTATCGTTGTCATCTACAGAAGGAACCTTTAATATAAACACATAGATTACGTCGTCTCCTCTCCTGAATCTTTCCTTATATTTTTGGTAATGCGAGGTAACGTGTCAATTATGTAGTTAAGGATTAGCATGGTAAATAATGATGATAATATTGTTAGCGATATTTCCAGAGAGAGAGAGAGAGAGAGAGAGAGAGAGAGAGAGAGAGAGAGAGAGAGAGAGAGAGAGAGAGAATCATAAACACACAGACAGAGATAGACGTGGACAGGAGAATAGATAGATAGGAAGATAAATGAAAGAAAAAAAGAAAGAAAAAAAGATCGTAGTAGAAAGTATATATATAAATGTCTTCACTTAATGACTCTTGTCCGCTCTCTTGCATCAGTGCCAATACTTCTCCTTGCCTCCCTCCTTCCTCTCCTCCTCTCCTCCTCTCCTCTTCGTCACCTCACATCCTCCATTTTCTCCATCCTCAAAGTAGAAAGATAATATTCGTATGGTTTTCATTATTATTAGTTTTATTATACATTCTTTGTTCTACATCTTTACTGTTACGTAAGTGATGAATATTTTTGCTAATACTACTTATACTAATAGTGATAGAGGTTATAAGAGCTTGGGCAGGCTTCTTCTCTCGCTTTCTTTAGTAATTGTAAGTCTGTAAAAGAAAAGAAGGTGCTGGTTTGACTTCCAGACTCGACCATATGGTAAAAGTGTGTGTGTGTGTGTGTGTGTGTGTGTGTGTGTGTGTGTGTGTGTGTCTTTTTTTTCTGGGATCTGTGCTCATAGTTATCAATCTGACTCAGAGGGACTGTCAATGTTATCTTTTTCTTTTTTATCATTATTATTCTCGATTTTCTATATGCTATTTGGAAAAGCTCATGTGTGTATTTGTCTCCGTCTCTCTATCATATCATCTATACTTATTCGTACATGCATGCATACATACACACACACATGTATATTCACCTGTTAGTAGAAGTGAATATTCATGAATTAAATTGTATGATTAGACTATTATAATGAGGTGTGCTAATGTATTTAATTGGAGACGTTTTACTTAAATGTCTGGCGCGTTTTACTTATTTATTTATTTATTGAATTCATTGTTTTCATTATTTTGTTTTTGATTGGCAGCCATTACATCGTGAAAGTATTGAGATGTGTACACTAAATCCAGCCACACACACACACACACACACACACACACACACACACACACACACAAACTTTCACTTATCCACTAACTTGCACAAGGGCGAACCCGACACGTACACACACACACACACACACACACACACACACACACACGGGAGAGAAACTTCGTAACCATACCCATCCCACACACACACACACACACACACACACACACACACACACACACACACACACACAAAGTTTGGCCAATTACAGGGGTCGTTCATCAGTGTGTCGTGAGGCCCGGGGCTGCCAGTTGGGGGAGCCACGGGGCGCCTCCCTCCCACCGCGGGGGGCGCAGCTCCCTCTCCCCCACCACTAATGGGTGCCAGCCCGCCGATGGATCATGGGAGGGAGAATAATTATCTTGTCTTGCTTCACTCTTCCTCATCTCC